>NC_064003.1:5454545-5757575 GCF_932276165.1 Plutella xylostella
GGATGAATGGGGCAGAGTGATGTTCTCAGATGAGTCATAATTCATGCTGTACCATCGTGATGGGAGGAAAAGAGTATACCGACAACCAGGAGAACATTTTTCACAAGTATGTTTTGAAGAAAAAGTGGCACACGTCGGCGGCAGTTTTTGCGTGCGGGCGGGTAACTCTGCAGAGGGTCGAACAGCGTTAGTTCCGATCGAGAACGGGAACCTAACTACTGTGAGATACATCAATGAGGTCCTCAATGAACATGCTGGTCCGTTTTTGGCCAATATGGGCGAGAATGCAATGTTCATGCACGGGCGCACACTGCTCAAGTTGTAAATGAGTATCTTCATGACGTAGGAATCCACAAAATAGAGTGGCCTGCAAGGAGCCCCGGTTTAAATCCTATTGAGCTTGCTTGGGACGAGCTCGACAGAACTGTGAGAGACCGAGTTCCACCTCCAATTACACTTCGTGGCTTGAAAGACGCGCTCATCAAAGAATGGGAGAACATTCCTCAGCATATGCTGAGGAATCTGGTATTCAGCATGCCCAATCGCGTAGAAGCTGTATTGAGAGCACGTGGAGGAAACACCAAGTACTGAGTTATCAAAATACCACGTTTACACCTAATAAACGCATAATTAGAGATTTTGTTTTATTTGTCAAATGTCCCATTTTTTGAAAAACATTGAATTTAAATTTTTATTACAATATTTAAGTTTTTACATGGGAATATTCTGATGCGCAATTAAATATTCTTCAATATTGCAGAACTCGTCATTAAGCTAGCATTTTCCGTTTAGGAGTAATTTGATGTTATATCAGTGGAACTATTTCATTGCCCGGCAGTGTAATACAATAGAATAATACTACTTACCTAATGCAATCAGAACGGTCATTGGGGCCGGTTCGACACATTATATATTACATAAT
Organism: Plutella xylostella; assembly: GCF_932276165.1. NCBI lineage: Eukaryota > Metazoa > Arthropoda > Insecta > Lepidoptera > Plutellidae > Plutella > Plutella xylostella. Next base: position 5,455,468 of record NC_064003.1, read on the forward strand.
AAAATAATAATAGTACTTACCGATTTATATTTTTTTGTCAAAACCATGTTATCAGAACGGTCGTTGGGGCCGCTTCGCTACATGCTGACAGGTAACGATGTTTAACAGTAATGTAATCAGAACAGCTGTTGGGGCTGATTCGCCGCATTCTTACATATAGCAAGGTTGTTTAACATTTCGAATCAGTAGCTGAAATAGTCGTTGTAACTTTGTACGCATCAGAAAAGTCGTTGGGACTTCTTCATCGTACTTTGAATAATTACAACCACGTATCTTTTTTTTTCAGCCATACCAACTCAACATCATGTACTTAGCCCCGGAGATTGGTTTAATGGCACAGAAGATTATAACAGTTATTACGGACAGTCAGTCGAATATGATAACACTTTGTGGGACAATAATATTCAAATTTATGGTGAAGCTTCAGCATCGGTACATGAATCGGTTCATCAAACAGAATCGGTACCAAATCCCATACCGACACCTGGTACACCTGTAGCCACTACCTCAGAGCAAAATATAGGCCAAGCCCAGATGCCTGAAACCCAATTATCCCCAGATATACCCACAACTATTGTACCTACTACAAGTCACGATTTGGAACAAACCACTACCAACACAGACAGGCCCGATACAAATATATTACCAGTTAATGAACCCATTGCTCTAGATGAGGATATCTTAAATATCCTGGGTGACGACCCTACAACATCCGTTGCATATGGTCCCGAAATAAGACCAGAACTAGAAACTAGATTTCGCCACATTGTAACAAATGGCCTTAACAAAGAACAGCGTAAGGAAATAATTGCCAAATATCCCTTACCAATTAATTGCCAAATAATTGGCGCACCTCAAGTCAATCCAGAAATGAAAACGCCTATCCCGCCAACCGTTGCCAACAGAGATAAAGGGATCGAACTGAAGCAAAAACAGATGGCCAGTGCTATATCATGCCTGGGCGAGATTATCACTACCATGCTGAGTACAAAGGAAAGAGATAATCAATTATTGCAAAAATCTATGGACGCCGCTCGCTTACTTTGTGATCTACAGCATGGGAATTCAGTCACAAGAAGGAACTTTATTCTATTTAGCCTTAAACAAGATAAAAAGGAACATTTAAGCAATACCAAAATAGATACATTTCTTTTTGGAGAAGACTTAGGCAAAACCCTGGTTGCTGCCAATGCGGTAAATAAATCAGCCGCTGAGTTAAGAGCGCCACAGAAAAAACCTAATTCATACTTGGTCCCAAATTCAAATCACAAGTCTTTAAACCGGAGGGCTCCGCCGGTGCGCAGACCACCGGCTACGCGGGCACCAGTCGCGGGAGCGAGGAACTACGAGTCTGCGGGTTGGCCGCGTCAACAGCCGTTCCCACCCCCGCCGCCGCCACCGCAGCACGCGCACTCATCGCGGAGCTCACGTCCGCGCCCGCCGCCGCCGCCGCCGCCGCCGCACCAGCGGGGCCGCCGCTGGTACTAGATGAAACTACTACAGTTAAGTACGCAGGTCGTTTAATGCATTATTATTCACAATGGTTGCGTATAACCGATGATAAAACAATTCTTAGTTGGATAAGAGGATATAAAATAAATTTTGACGCAGGTATTGTTCAACCTTTACCTCCGACACCACCGGTATACACACAACCTGAAATTTTTCAATTCAGAGAGATTATCACAAATTTAATACACATTGGTGCTATTTCAGAATGTGAACCAATTGAAGGCCAATTTTTGTCAAATATTTTCTTAATCCCTAAATCCAATGGAAAGATGAGATTTATTCTTAACCTTAAAAATCTAAATAAATTCATAAGTACTCAACATTTTAAATTAGAGGATCTCCGCACAGCTTTAAAACTAGTGACAAAGGACTGTATGATGGGTACCGTAGACTTGAAGGACGCATATTTTTTATTGCCAATACATAAGGAATCTCGAAAATACCTACGGTTCTCATTTCACGGAAAAATGTATGAATTTCAAGTCCTACCATTCGGTTTGAATACAGCCCCGTTTGTTTTCACAAAACTAATGAAACCGGTCACTAAATTACTACGCACCGCAGGTTTTTTATCAACTCTGTATTTGGACGATTGGTACCTATTAGGACGTACGATCGCAGAATGTCAACATAATATTAACATTACTCGTAAATTACTTACTTCTTTAGGTTTTCTAATCAATGAAAATAAAAGCTCGCTTTCTCCTTCGACATCATGTAAATTTCTTGGTGTTATTATAGATTCTGAAAAACTGGAAGTTCGTTTACCGAGAGACAAAATAATTCGTATAAAAACAGAAATAAACAACTTTATGAAATTAAAACGATGTAAAATTAGGACATTCGCTAAATTGATAGGTTTATTAGTGTCAGCATGTACGGCCGTAGAATATGGATGGCTATACACCAAAGAGCTAGAACGCTGGAAATACCTTAATTTACGTAACCATGATGATTACAATAAGTACATTGATATCCCTACTTCACTTTTTCCTGATTTACATTGGTGGTTAAATGTCATAGACAACTCCTCACGACTCATCAGAAACGATGACTATGACCTCGAAATATTCTCTGACTCCTCAACTAAAGGGTGGGGAGGGGCGTGCAATGGTGAAACAGCCAGCGGGCAATGGTCAAATGACGAACAAAAGTTACATATCAATGAGCTCGAATTGCTTGCAGCTTTTATAGCTTTAAAGATATTTGCAAAAGAATTGCATCACTGTCAAATATTATTGCGCATTGATAATACCACTGCAATCGCTTATATCAATCGTATGGGGGGAATTCAGTTCCCTCATCTCACAAGTGTGGCGCGAAATATTTGGCAGTGGTGTGAAAATAGGAATATCTACATATTCGCATCGTATATTAGGTCATGCGATAACACTGTCGCTGACGCTGAATCGCGAAGAATCCATCCTGATATTGAGTGGGAATTACGTTTTTCAGCGTTCAGTACACTCGTAGAAGCATTTGGTCAACCAAGCATAGACTTGTTTGCAAGTCGAATAAATAAAAAATGCTCTCGATATATTTCCTGGCATAAAGATCCGGATGCTTGCGCCGTAAACGCCTTTACTGTCTCATGGTCAGCGGATAATTTCTACGCATTTCCGCCTTTCTCAATGATTTTAAAAACTATTAAGAAAATCATATCGGAAAAGGCTTGTGGTATTTTGGTTGTTCCTTATTGGCCAACTCAACCATGGTACCCACTTTATAGTTCCCTCCTAAAATCGGAAGTAGTGATGTTTTTGCCTAGCGATAACGCATTGATTTCTCATTCTAGCAATCAACGGATACAGCCCTCACTTACCCTGGTGGCAGGAATCTTATCCGCGAAGCAATGACAAGACGAAGCACTCCAACAGTTGCGTTAGACATAATGATTGCATCATTATCTCAAAATTCTTTAAAACAATATGATGTTTATTTAAAAAAATGGTGGATTTTTTGCCAATCTAAAGGTATTAATATCTATGATTCGTTCATACCAAATATTATTGAATTTTTTACCAAAATGTATAACGATGGAAATCAATACGGCTCAATGAGCTCATGCAGATCTGCACTATCGCTTTTACTGGGCCCTGAAATATTAAATAACGATCTAATTCAAAGGTTCTTTAAAGGTGTTTTTCGCCTTCGACGTCCTTTACCAAAATATAACTCTACTTGGGACACTAACCTTGTTTTAAACCATTTAAGCGAATGGTTCCCTAACGAAGACTTGACACTTGAAAAATTATCAAAGAAAACTATTACCTTGATGGCTTTAACTACAGCCCATAGAATGCAAACACTTTCCTTAATATTAATTCAGAATATTGAAGTTAATGAATCCCAAGTGATAATTAAAATTCCAGATGAAATCAAAACAACTAGATTAGGGTCTAAGCAACCGCTTTTAATTCTACCATTCTTTTCTCAGAAACCTAGTATTTGTCCGGCTAAAACTTTACTATGCTACTTAGAGAAAACAAAAGATTTAAGAAAAAATCAAAAACTATTCATTGGTGTGAAAAAACCCTATAATAGTGTTGGTGCGCAAACCCTTAGTCGCTGGGTTAAGAAAACGTTAGATGAAAGTGGTATCGATATTAGAACGTTTTCTGCTCATAGCACGAGACATGCGAGTAGTTCACGAGCTTATCAATTAGGAGTTAATCTAGACACAATCCGTAATACAGCAGGCTGGAGCGAAAGCTCTCTCACATTCGGAAAGTTCTATTGTAGAACAGTTATAAATAAAAACAATGATTCATTAGCTAGAGCCATTTTGAATGACAACTTAAATAATTAAGTTTATATGTTAATTTATCTCTCACTATAATTTTTTCAGTTTATGTTAAGAAATAATAATATTGAGAATTGTATTTTTTGTTTGGATGATTATATCTTACTAAATTGTAAATAGTTATTGTTTTTTTATGAATAATAAACAACTTAACTAAATAATTTTATTGTTTTGACAATATTTCCCATCACTCTCAAAGTCTACCTTGTGTACTTATTACATATATGTATATATTCTAGGTTCTATACCAATCTCGAGGACTGAGTGCGAAGTATGATTTATGATTAAACGAACTTACCTTGGTAGTGAAGTTCTATCATAATCATACGAAGCACTCAGTCCGAAGAGATTGGTATAATTCTCCCACCCTGCCCATTTTTATTGGTCCCCATAGACATGGGAAATATGTCAAATTATCAGGCAGTATATTGCAAACTCTAAAAACTAACTGAGGCCTCGTGGCGCGGAGCAGGCTAACACGCGCAGGGAGGGGAATCAACAACTACCCACATATCAAAAATAAAAATAAAATAAAAATAATCTAAACTACAGTGGAGAGTGGTGTAACCTGGGCGGTACTACCTTGTATACTTATTACATATATGTATATATTCTAGGTTCTATACCAATCTCGAGGACTGAGTGCGAAGTATGATTATGATAGAACTTCACTACCAAGGTAAGTTCGTTTAATCATAAATTATAGTGTCAGAGCAAGCCTGCAATAGATTTAAGTATAATTATATTTAAATGTTTGGTGCAAGTCATTGTTAAAGGTTAACACTAGTTAAACACAATTCAGAAATTTAGAATTAAATAAATCATTGTAAAAGAATAGAAACGCAGTCAACGCAGAAGCCTTTTCGTAGATAGTACCCGGGTAAGTATAAGTACTTAGTTGAGTAAATTTTAAGTTAAGTAGGTACTCATGTTATGTTTTAACGTCGTTAAAGCTGTTGTAGTAAAGGGTAATGATCCACTCAGCCAGTCTGTCAATCAGTCGTTTGTTTTATTACCGTTGCGGTAACGTATTTAAAGTGTCATGTTGTGTTAATTCACATTTCGAATGGTGACGTGATTGCTATCGGAGGTCTTTAGAGACCCGTTTGTTTAATGTACAAAAGCGGCCAAGTGCAAGACCGACTCATGAAGGGTTCCGTAGCAACCCTCAATTAAAAAGAATCACTGGGGGAGGAGAAACTAGAACATAACAAATTTAGGTAAGAAAAACTACGAATATGTTGTATCTAATCGATGATTAATCCTGTTTTCCCGGGTATATTTATTTTACCCTTTATCCCACCCGAACTTTAATAATAAATCAATGGAGACCTTATAGAGGCGAATATTTTCATTTTAAACGGTAAAAAAACATAAAAATCTTTGTTAAAAAATCGTCTCTATTACTCTCTATGAATATTTTTGGAAATCAAATTTTCCTGTGAAAATAATGTACAGTTTGACATTGCTGAACCTCCTGCTGGTTAACTGGCAGAAAATGCTTTAAGCTTTAAGTCCACCTAATCCTACATTTATTACTTATGTAGATTGTGCAATAAAGTATAAAATATAAATAAAATTTAATCATGTGCTTTCAGAATCGACATCAGTAAAGTAAGGTTTGCTCTTGGCGAGTTGTTAAATGACCGGTAGTTGACTTTATCGCCTGCTTATCTGTAACATTTGAGTACGCATTTCTGCTTTTAGTGTTACGGTTAATTCGGCTTTTTGTATCGTATTGAGGTACATATACAAACAAAAAAAAAGTACATAAGTGTATTTGGATTGGTACCTATTTCCTGCTACCTAAGAGTTTACGATTCGCTCAAACTTTTTTGATTTCTAAGAGATCATGGTAGTTTATTTTTCTTATTTGCGTTAGACCCGGGTAAGACAAAAATTTAGATAATAATAATAATAGTATTTACATAATATACCTACTAATGCATAGATAAATTCTAATTCCAGGGGAGTTACTCTAGCCGTACATCATATACATAAAACAAACAAATGAGAACTGTCACCAACTGTCACACAATCAATAGTTTTAATAAAGACACAATAATTATAGTGACGCAGAAGCGCAACTTAGTTTTAGCAAAATCAAGCAAAATCAAGCTTAGTCAAAACGGTGACTGTTACACTCACGTGCAAAGAAACAGTTCCACTTTCGAAATTCAGACACCAAATGACCCCAATTTTTTTAAACAATCAATAGGATTTTTGAAAAAAATATTCACGTTTTTAGTTGGTATATTCTGATGCACCGTTAAATGTACAAAAATATTGTAAAAGGCACTATAAAGGTATTTTTTTTCGTTAAATAGTAATTAGTTGTTTTACTCACTGGAACTTTTTCATTGCCCGTGAGTGTAGTTGAATTCTGATTAACTTGACGTTCTCTGATGTGAAACCGACAGATCTATTCAGTATAGTGCCTAGTAGCAAGTCTGCAATTATGTCTATTTTTCAGGTAAAAATAACAACACTATAAAATTTGCAACAGCAAGAGAACTTAATTATAATCCAGCGCAGGTAGAAGTTTTCTTATTAGAAGTTTGTACTTATTTGAAATCGAGAGGTGTTGCAATTTCTACATCTCACAGCTGAATGCTCAAAGCACTTTTGTAACTAGCAAGTTACCCGCTACCTGGATGAAGTTCCGAGCTGATCATCATATACAGAGTGTCCCTGATAGTTTGGATCAAACGAAACTTAGTGATCTATAGAGGATATCATTTCTAGCAAAACATTTTTTTTCTACGCTATGGTGTTGGCATAGCACAGAAAAATACTCTCAATTTATTTATGCAATTTATGTATAGGGTGTTGCAAAAAGGGTATACTAAGCCGAAACCTACATGTGCAGCATGGTATATTTAATCCCGAAACAGAAATCAGAATTTCAAAATTCGCGAAAAAAAATATTTATTTTCCATAGAAACTTTATTGGTCACGTGACTTTTTACTATGGAGAATGAATACTTTTTTTCGCGAATTTTTAAATTCTGATTTCAGTTTCGGGCTTAGATATACCATGCTGCACATGTAGGTTTCGGCTTAGTATAACCTTTTTGCAACACCCTGTATAAAACTTTGAAATTTATCGCTATGAGAGTCTTGTTTAAACCATATTTATATAGAGAGGTTAGTATAAAATTTTGTTTACCAAATATCAAACCTTTAACCGTAAGCTTCGATAAACAATAATTGCTAGCAATTTTTTTTTTATTATGACTTACTAGCTGTTCCCGCGAGCTTTGCTTCGCCTTAAAAAGTTAGCCTATGTATTAATCAAATCGATTCAGCCGTTTTCACGTGAAGAAGTAACAAACATACACTCATACTCACAAACTTTCGCATTTATAATATTAGTTGAATATGAGGATTATTTTTTCAGAATGTTTAATTTCCATAGATGATCAGGTAGCACGAACAAATGTGAAGTTATTCTAACAGAGTTCATAATTGTTGTAGTTATCTACTTATGATGTTGTCCCCACTTTGTATTCAGTATACTTACAGATACCTATACCGTAGTTATGTTTTAATGTTACAGGAAAGTGTTATATATTTATGGTTGCCTTGCGTGGGCATGGCAACGGTTGTCAATAAATGGTCGTCCCCTAACAAGCTGCCTTTATATTTGTAATTATTGTAAATACCTAACAGTGGCGACGTAGGTGGATTTACCCAAGTAAATTGTGTAAAAAGACCATCACAAAGGCCGGGGAAAGTGCCTATGTAAGAGACGGCGGAGCCGGGCGCGGCGGCGGAGGAAGCGGAGGCGGGTCAGCGAGGAGCCGGGCGGCCGCGCTCGCGGGCACCTGCATGCGCTGCACGGTGCGGGCGCGCGCGGCGCCGGCGGCTGCGCGGCCTGCGGGGACCGCCACCACCGTTGGGACCAGCACCGGTACAAGGACTCCACATGCTGTCGGTGCAGGAAACGGGGCCATCTAAGACGAGGGTGTGATGGAGAGGTGGAGAGCAAGACCTGCGAGGAGTGCGGGTGGAGCGCGCGGGACACGCGGCGGGCGGCGCAGCGGGAGGGGCCGGCGCGGCTCGCGGGCGTGGGGCGCGAAGACGCGCACTGGGTGCGCGGAGGTCACGAGGACGAGGACGCGCGGGAAGCCCTTGAAAGGGTGTGCGGGAGGTAGGTATGACGCGCGGGAAGCCCCTGAAGGGGTGAGCGGGAGAAGAGCGCGGGAAGCCCCTGAAGGGGTGCGCGGGAGAAGAGCGCGGGAAGCCCCTGAAAGGGTGCGCGGAGAGGACGCGCGGGAAGCCCCTGAAGGGGTGCGCGGGAGAGTAGCGCGGGAAGCCCCTGAAGGGGTGCGCGGGAGAAGAGCGCGGGAAGCCCCTGAAGGGGTGCGCGGAGAGGACGCGCGGGAAGCCCCTGAAGGGGTGCGCGGAGAGGACGCGCGGGAAGCCCCTGAAGGGGTGCGCGGGAGAAGAGCGCGGGAAGCCCCTGAAGGGGTGCGCGGAGAAGACGTGCGGGAAGCCCCTGAAGGGGTGCGCAGGGAAGACGCGCGGGAAGCTCCCGCTGGGGTGCGCGGAGAGGAGACGCGCGGGAAGCCCCGGCTGGGGTGCGCAGAGAGGAGATGCGCGGGAAGCCCCGATGGGATGCGCGGGAGGAACGTCATTAAGGTGCGCGGTGGAGGTGCTTGCGTGCTCGCTGCGGACGGCGCGGCGGAGATGCCTGCGGAGGCGCTCGCGGCGGGCGGCACGGCAAGACACTGCGGAGGTGTACGTCGTGGGTGGCGTGGCGATATGGCAGGGACACCTGGCAGGTGTGCCCAGGCCAACGTGGCGGACTCCGGCTGCTGCGGGCGCCGGCACGGATCAGCCTCAGCAGAGGTGCAGTAGGAGACGCACGCTTGGGATGACTGCGCGCGGCGTGACTGAAGGAGAGCGAAGTGGCTGTGCTGGCGCGGCGCGTATACACCCTGGCCATGCTAACAGCGCTAACATAAGAACGCGACAGAAGCGCCTGCTGTTGGCGTGCCCGGGCCAAAATATGGTGCGCAGCGCTATTCAGCGCAAACTTTTGTTAACACATTTTTGTTTATTTTTAACACTTTAGTTTACTTTTGGCTATGATCTTATTGTTTAACCTTCTACATATTTTACAAATTTTTGATAAGTAGTTTTATTTTGTTTTAGGTTGTTGTTAAGAGGGGAGGGATGTATAAGTAGATAGATAGAAATAATGTTGTTTACTTAAATATTTGTCTGGACGTAGGGTGTCATATTATTTCATTTATAACTTTATGAGTTTTCAGTTAAAGAATGGGGTGATGAATTGTTAGGTTGTTTTAAAGGGGTTTTATAAGTTTTATGTTAAGTATGGGATAATGTTATTGTTGTTTTTTATACTTATTATTTAGGTGGGGAGGAATGTTATATATTTATGGTTGCCTTGCGTGGGCATGGCAACGGTTGTCAATAAATGGTCGTCCCCTAACAAGCTGCCTTTATATTTGTAATTATTGTAAATACCTAACAGAAAGCTTTTTCTAAAGTAGCTATATACACTTTAGCTGACTGTATCACATAGGTACCTTACCTACATTATTATTATTTATTTGTATAAGTAACTGTAACACTTTAACCCTGTAAGAAGCTCGCAATGGCCGAATTAACATTAAAATTAAAGCTTTAAATACTCAAGAGTATATGAAATGCTTTGCCTCGTCACTTTTAAAAGTTAAAAGCTCGCCATTAGCGTGCAAAAACCAATCTGCCTGACAGATCAAAAGGTTTTTGAAGAAGCTTTAGTGTCGGTACTTACACGAATCTTGAATTTAAATATCCGAGTATGTGAGAATAAATGGCGGTCAAACGGAAAGTGTAAATTGATCATAATCTGTGACAGGCTATTTGTTACTTCCAATGAATTTATCTAAAGCAATCTTATCTAAAGCTCTTATAGTTCATGTCAGTAACAATGACACAGTTAAATACAAAAAAAAGAAATAAATCGTAATAATTGACACGTCTTTATGAACTAAGCATCACAAAAGTAGACAGCAGTAATTTTTATCTGTTACAAAAAGGTGATCTGGAATTAAATGGAACGTAAGCGCAGACGCAGGGAGGTCACTTTAGCTTGACAAAAACACGTACATCGAAAGTGGTCAAACTAACTAACGCCACGTTTAATACTAAAATATAGGTTCGCGGTAAGCGCAACATTCCTCTGAAACTTTGTGTTAGGAAGATAAAGTGACCCCCCAGGTCAGAAATAAACTGAAAGGGTTACGATGCAGATAATATCTTTTTAAATGGCATTTAGTCGAAACGATAACCATTACGTGGTTGAAATTGATTGATATGTAATTATCTTGCTTCGGCAAGGTGGCGGCGCCATCGGACAACTTCATCAAAGGTCAGATAAACTTAAAAAAATAACATTTTAAAGGTATGCTAGTGCTAGGTTTTCTATAAAAAAGATAGTAAAAGTACACTACTTATTAGGTAATATATCTACACACTATCCCGTCTGTATGTTTATTTATTTATGTATTCTAATACCTCTACAGGAAAAAAACACTTCTACTCCTCAAGGTCGGTGTATATTGGACACTTCATTGAAGTCATCTACATTTATATGGAGGACAAGGGGGTTATTCTATAATAATATAAAAACAAAGTTTCGGGCGCTGCTACGCGAGCCACGACTCTATCTCGATGTATTACAGGTGTCGATTGTACGACAGCTCCCGTTAGTTTCCATCTACATAAGACTGGAATAGATACCTACCTAGTATGTACCTAGGTATATGAAGAAGATACAGCTCATACTTACTTATGCACATTATGGTTGCTAATGGAGATTACTAATTGAATTACTATCGGGTTTTACTAGCACCTTGTCTAGTAAAACTACTATCCTAACTAATATTGTAAATGCGAAAGTAACTGTGTCTGTCTGTCTGTCTGTTACTCTTTCATGCCAAAACTACTGAACAGATTTGAATGAAATTTCGTATAATTACATAATGGTCTAGACCATTGGTACTCAACCTTTTTTATATAAGGGCCACAAACACGTTTAAGTCATGATGTCGCGGGCCGCAAGCAATTTTTTTTTATCTATTATAAAGCGATGTAAACTATCAAATAATAATATAAAAAACACATGCATATACCTACTACTCTGTGTAAAAACTATCGGGATTAGATCAATAAAACAAAAAATTATTGTTATTCATCCAAATTTATTTTATCACCTTCATAGTATGCTCCTTCAGAAACGATACACATACGCCAACGAATTATCCAATCATCACAACCTTTTTTTTAACGCTTTTTACAGGGTTGTGTTTAGTACTCGCGGCGAATTTTCTTTTTTGTCTTCTATCAATTGTTAGTTAAAGTCATGTTGACTACAACTGTTTTCTTTGACTATCGTGGTGTTGTGCACTCGGAATTCTTGCCAGAAAGACAAACGGTAGGAAAATAATATTATTTGCGGGTTATGTAGAAATTCATACAGCAAATTCGACGAAGAAGGCCAGATTTGTGGAAAAAAAATCTAGAAAGATTTTCACCGCGATAATGTGCCTTCGCACAAGGATCATCATTGTGAATGAATTTTTGGGCAGACTCAACAAATACTATCGAGCATCGTATCGCGCCTTTCGCACAAGGACCATAATTGTGAATGAATTTTTGAGCAAACACTCGAGCATCCACCATATTAACCAGATATGGCTGCAGCTCACGGCTCTAGCTTCTTTTTTTCCTAAACTCAAATTACCACTTCGAGGCACTGTTATCAATCGATAGAAGACAATAAGCAAAAATCGAGTATATACTGAACACAAAACTGAAAATAGCTTTTAAAAAAATGTTGAAATGATTGGATAATTCTTTGGCGTAGGTATGTGTATCGTTTCTGAAGGATCAAACTTTGAAGGTGATAAAATAAATTTGGATGAATACAAACTTTTTACACAGACTGTCTACTTGTTCTCTATTATCTCTCATGGTACGCGGGCCACTGATAAAGGCCCGGCGGGCCACATGCGGCCCGCGGGCCGCAGTTTGAGTATAGCTGGTCTAGACCCTGATAAAGAACATATATGCAACTGTTTAACAGCTAGTTTTAACATAAAAGTTTCAGTTACTTACTAAAAAATTATAAGTATTTATATAGTATATTTTATATCGGTGTTTTGTAGAAGTTTATCAATAACTACTTACATGAAATTGATCATGTGGATACATACTAATTATATAATGAATAAGTACATAGGTAAGTACATAGTATATTTACTTCTATGGCTAATGCATTGCTAAAACTGAAATCTTGACTCTTGGGCAAGCTTAGGTATTATGTAGATGCATTTTTAAGCCATAAGGTAAGTACCTACCATACGTACGGTGGCCTGCGCCTAAAAGTATACAGGCGGAGTTTTTAAAATAGCGATCTCAAGCTCACATGCTTTCACATGCTCAAGCATATCCACCTAAACACCACTGCTACACACATCACACACAACACGTCCCCGGATTTATAACAGATGTAGCTGGTCCCTTCATCATCAGGGATCGCTATTTTAAAAACTCCGCCTGTATACTTTTAGGCGCAGGCGACCGTACGTGAGTCATAGATAATACCATATCAACATATTATTATCATACCCTTTCTAGATTTTTGGCATTAATCGCATTTATTTCGTAACAGAAGAAGAATATCACATACTGCCCTTCCCGTTATCTTGCTGACGCTACAAAAACCCGAAAACTATATTTAAAAACGGAGGGAAACATTGTAGAGATTGAATCGTAGTATACCTCTGGAGTTGGGCTTGTTTGTATAGGAAAAATATCAAATCTCAAAAGAAAGTGAGTTAGTATAGTATAGAGTAGTAACTATGATAAGTAAGTATAGTAGACTTAGTAAAGTCCGTGGTACATTTTCGAAATCACATATTACCTTACAAGTTTAACTTAAACTTAAAATGAACTAAGTAATTACTTGTGAGTTTGCAGGAATACAGCACCTGTTGTTGGACCCAAGCACAGGTTAAATATTAGTGAATAGTGACCCAGCTTGCAGTCTGGATATTTCAGTTTTCATACAACACAAAATAATGTCCAGTACTTAATGCTGCTTATGTAAAACATGGACATCCAAGACAGGATAAAATATTGTTTGCGAAATAAAAATATTAATACTTTATTTCGAAGTCCAATCTCAAGGTCCAGTGAGTCTTCAGAGCTTATACCCCACAGGGAGTGCCACCGCGTTTTCCGTCTTATTTGATAAATAACCTCAAACAATAAATTATTCTGCAAATAAAAACACTTGTATTACTCTTTCGAGAACATTCGCTGAGTGACCAAGCGCAAGGATGTGGGGCCGGAAGCCTAAATGTTACTTCTTGGCTCTTCATTATTTATAGATGTTGTTTTCTTGTTTTTTCGGTTTCTGAATTTTATTGTTTGTAAATAAGTACGTTGGTATTGAAATCTCAAGAATGGGATAAGTATTTCATCACTGTAAAGGAAATTCATTTTTTTTTCAAAAATTTCTAAACTGCAAAAAACTAATAAAAGAACTAAAAGTACTACTTATAGGTACCTACCTGTACCTACATATAAATAATAGGAATTTTCAGGAATTATGCTTTTATCAGTAAGCGCCATCTATGAAAAGATACAATAACCAAGTGTAAGACGTGGTGACTTGGAAATTTATTTTATTTTACTTTCAGTTTCATGTACTTAGGTACTAAGCTTGCATGTCAGTACACTTAACTATCACTAGATGGCTCTTTCTCGACTTTATTATAATATATAAAAAAAATCTTTTTATAAATTAAAAAAATATCTAATGCAAAACACAAGTAAAAGAAGTCCTCAAAGTTTTTTCTTGTCGTCAATTTTTTTTTACTAAAGTTAGTCCTTAAAAATCGACTCGGTCTACAGTAGTCTACACTACACATATTATAATATGTATCTACTGGCCAATAGCGCGGTAGCTATTCCTTACAAAATGTCCAAGGACCTATCCTGGGTTTTATCTGCATCATCATCCTACCATTAGTGGTATTAGGGGAACCTAATCGTAGGAGGACCATCGATCATAGTCATAGCCCGAATGAAGATATCAGCCCTAAATCAGATTATCACATTCTATGAACCTGTCACTGTACAGAAATGAAATGGGCCGAGGATGCGAAGATACTATAATGGAGATAATTATTATTTAAACAAAATTTAATGGGTCAGATTATTATTATTTATTTAGCTACAAGACCTAAGTTTGATAAGTATCGTAAGAGTGCGTTCAGTGCGTTCCCAGATTGCCGTCGACTGAGTTAGCGGCGGCGGCGGCGGCGGCGTATTGGTTTAGTATTTTTGTTTGCTAATTTTGCGGTCATTAACGGGAAAACAGTTGGCCTTCTGGGAATGCAGCGTTACAAAGTACCTAACTTTCTACAATACTATGATATTATTACTATTAGTGACTTTCCAGGTTAAGATTATCCGACATAGTGAGTAATGAAAAAGTCACTCATAAAAAATTCAACCCCATTTAATAAATGTCTCTTTGCTAATAATATATTTGGTTCAATCTCAAAGGTTGTTTATTCAGGTTCTGCCTCGCATATTTCAACCCTAATGGATGAAACACGTGACTGAGTTAATAGTAAATGACCGTCTCTCGACTCCTATACAATGCTCCCGCGTGGCAAAAAAATAAAATGGACTCACGTAAAGAAAGAACAATTATATTATCACATATAAAGGGTCTACCTTTTCCCATGAAACGGTAAATAGACCTAATGATACTGAAAAATATTGAAAAACTTCACTTCACTATGATCCAAATATCAAATTATGGAGATGAAGATTCAGATAAAGAATCAAAAGATGGGAGACGACAAAATAATCTCCTTCGCTTAAAGTAGGTATATCCTTCATAAAACATTTAGGTAAGTATATTTTAAATATAAGCTGTGTTTTATTGATAGAAGTAAGAATTCATATCACGTCCTCTGTATTGAATTCGTGGGGTACAAGTAAAGTAAAGATGTGTTATTTATTTTTGTTGTGCCTTCTGGGTTGTATTTATTTGCTGAAAAGATATTAAAACGTTGTTCTCAAAGTGATTCTTTTCAGAGATCCTCATCTTTTTCAGGTTCAATGGTTATGAATTATTTATAGCAAAGTTATGTTTAATTTCGTGAAGACTATCAATACTTCCCAAAGCCTACATAAAAATAAAGTCATCTTTATTTTCATATAGGTAACCTATTTCTGATTTCATATTATATTACAAGTATACTTACTTACCTATAATATTTTATAAAGCCATTTGATTTCTTTGCCACTTCCACCTCTGATAAGCCAGAAAACACTTCATAAATATACCTGTATTGTATTGTACAAAGGTGGTACTTCTGGTATAAAATGTCGTTCAGAACTAGTATCTCTCTCTGTGTGTTATTATATGTTTGTCCTGGAAATGAGTGTAGACTTTGTAAGTAATATTAGTACTGATAGTTATCATAAAATATGCAATCTGAAGCGGCAATGGACCGGCCATATATGCCAAAGAACCACTGATGGGTGGGCTAAACTAGGTCTCGAATGGAGACCATGAACAGACCAGAGTAGTGTAGGACTCCTTCCGGCCCGCTGAACCAACGACTAAACTGTAACGAATATTATAAATAATCAAATACCTACCTACAATACAATATTAGCATGAAGATCAAAGTAAGTGTAACCATGTAAGTGGTATCAAAATAAACTATGTAACACAAGATAGTTAGTTTCTGGAATATATTTACAGATGCAAAATGTAACGACCAAATTAAAACTGTGGAGCTGTTGAAAATGTGCCTAGCATTCGACAACAAACTGCTTCTATGCTTAAACAATATCTTACATACGGAGCCTGAAAGAAAAACCCTAGGAAACAAAAGAATGAAAAGATCTCTAACACCAGAGAATGCCTGCTGTTCCAATATAAAAATTACACAGCCAACTTATATCACAAAGTTTGAATTCAACAAGCGATTGAAAAAAATAAAAGAAGAATTTGAGCGGTTTCACCACAGTAAATAAAGAGTATTATAAAACAAAGTGTAATTTTTTAATAAAATTGTGCGAATAAAATAGACGTTAGTAAAGTATTTAGGCGAATTTCACTCTTGAATGGTTTGTCCCAAATGGGATATAGCGGGCCGTAAACACTGTGGATCCCTCGTCATAAATATATACAGCCTCTGGATACAACCTCAGGGACATATAAATGGTCCTATTTTTACTACTCCTAACAGCAAAGTACACTCACGTGCAATGAAAAAGTTCCACCTGCCATTGACGTTCCATAAGTCACTGGAACTTTTTCATTGCACGTGAGTGTACTTTGCTGTTAGGAGTAGTTAAATAATAAGTTTTGAAATTGTTTAAATATGATAATCATATATACATACTAGACTCCTACACCCTAACAACTTAGCTCTCTATTTACGCAGTACGACTGATTTGAATGCATCTTTTCCGTAAACAGCGTAGGTACCTTGTTAATTTCACGAATTCATCCAAATTGTTAGATGCAATTATTTAAAAGGATTCGAAGCAGTGTGAAAGTTTTAAATAAGTTCACATTTTAAATAAAAGGTTAATGACTGACGCAACATCCCCACAATACAAAAGATTATCCCTGAAAAGATATGATTAAATACTCAGCTACGGTAATGATTAGGCAGTTTGCGTTATACCCATAATCTTCCACTATATTTCCTCTCCGTCTATCACTAACAGGTTAGAAGAGACGGCGATACCGTTATCGTATAATCTTTCTTGGTGAATAGAGGCTTGCCTCAGGATGATTAGTGGTGTTTCTGCCCACGTCTTTAGTGATTACTCAATTTCCTCTGTAGGCCTCAACTCTACCAAGTAATGATAAATTTAGATTCGGTGTATCGGAATTTGATCTGCTGGCGTTGGTGTGGTTTACATTAATAAATACTTAGAAGAAGTTACTATTTAAGTAAATAACTATGTAAGTACCTACATGTACTTACAGTATAATAATGTATAAAATTAAATAAGTACATCTACCTAAGAGAAAATTTTAATCTACAAGCAGGTAATTATTCAGTAGGCAATCATTATGGCAAACATTTTTATATTTGCAAAATACGCAAATAATAAGATATTCAAAAATTCCGGAGTACCTTTTTTGAAAATTTTATTCGGACCCGTTTTATTTGAGGTAAAATGCTAATGTCGAACTTTATGCTAAAGTTTTAGTTTAGTGTTGAGCTTCAGCAACTTATGCTTTGGCAAGGCTTTAGCAATCATAATTTTGGGTACGAAAACTGTCTCCTGCCCTCTTGTTTCACAGAAATGGTAAAATTTTGTTTCTTAAAAGAAATAGATTATGGAGGCAAAGTAAGTAGTCTCACTACCTACAAATACTTTTTTTTCAATTTTCTACATAATTATGACTGAAAGATTTCATGTTCACCATTTCATAGTATTTCCAAACACACGTCTCCACATCGCCATAGTCACATAAATACCTACTGAATGAAAACAACGGCACAGCATTGCGATTCTGTAAAATCAGACATCTCACTTCGATCTTCATTCTCCCTTCACCTTTCACTTCACGTTCGAACAGTTATGACATTATATGTCATCTCATAACATTATTTGTCAAAATCTCGAAATTCGATGTGTCTACGGAAATTACAGAATGCCAATTTGAAAACTCACTCCGGATTCAGAATCGAGTTTTGACAATTAGCTTTATAGAATCGCAATGCTGTACATTAAAAATCCACTCACCATGCGTATAAAGCGGCGACACTTTAAACCGGACAGCGGCCTCGCACCCAATAGCTCCCGCACCACCTCCCAGCTGAAGCCCGTGAGACAGCACCTGCACCAGTGTGCCGACCACGGTGACCGTCCAGCCCCACCCCCCCTCGGGGTAGTAGCGGCGGGCCAGGGTCAGCGCCGCCCGCGCCCGCAGCGCCGCCGCCGTCTCCGCCCCCACCGTCGCGCCCGCGCTCGCGCATCTGGGGGCGGTAACTGATTCAGGGATGGATTTTAGGGGGGCATAATTACATTGCATATTATGGTGATAGATGGTGAATGATTTGGGAGGATAAAGTTTGAGGATATGGCTACGCTTGTATTTGTTTGTCAAAGACTGTTTGATGCACTCAAATTGATACCAACAACTAACTTCACACTCTAAAACCACAACACTTACCGTCGAAACTGCGCCACTTCCCTGGCCGCCTCGTACCCTACACTCTTGGAGCGGACTCGCTCTGACAGCTTTTCATTCTTGTCTTTAGCCTTGGCTGCATCAGCGCACGTGCAGAGCAGGCACTCCGGCTTCGGCTTAGGCTTGTACTGCTCCCGGCAGGTGCACTCCTGGGTCCTCCATGACAGCAGTCGGTGCAGCAGGGTTCGCTTGCGTACAAAGCTACCCTGGTCCGCTTGGCCCGTGTCCAAGTGAGCCCGCTCGTTCTCGCGATATGTGACTTTCGCATCGTAAGTAATCTTTCTCCGCACATTTCTATTGTTCGGCTGAGTTGTGTGGGTGTTATTGTGCGTAATGGGCGCGGTGGGTTTTTCATGAGTGACCGAGTCTTGCGTTTTGGTTGGAAGATTGTTTTCAATATTTTTAATGTCTTTGTGTAGGGAATTCCACGTGGCTAGCACTGTGTCCCGGGGCGGGGGAGCTGTGGCCGCTTGGTCATGCTCAAGGGGCGGCAACTCAGGGGGTGTCGACTGGGGGGGCGCCGGTCCTGACCTGAACCGCGCGGGCAGGCTGTCACACCGCCGGAGACTCATTGTCTAACTGACTTTTGGGTCGCATTTTTAATCACCAACGACCCGCGCAATTTATTCACACCGTCTTTAGTTTATGGGTTTTGGGGATTGGGCCTGAAACAATAGAATGAATAATGTAATTAATATTATGTCCTTCTTTCATATAAAAAAATGACTTAATTCTTAAGTTCTTACAGCTACTTTCATATTAGGTACTTAACTGTTTCTAACCTAATAACTTCACACAAGTTAGGTAAGTAAAGAGATCGTTTAAACGGTGTTTTGTTTAAATACATTATAATTTGTTGACGTTCTATTCGTATAGTTCAGACCACGTTGTAATTTAAAAGTCTACTATAAATCAAAGCAATCCTCAATGTAATGCTATGAAATATTCAGAGAACCAGTAAGTGCTTATGTAAATCACTGCTTCTTATAAATTGTGTTTTGCTAAAAAAGATCCGCGGTGATAAATTCGCGGTAAGAAAACTAACTTAACTTTACCTAGGTTAATATAATAATAATAAACAATTTACCAAGTTATCAATATACAGTTTGTTAAGTATATTTAAAAAAAATTTAAAAACAATGTTGTAGACAATACTTTAAAAAAATGTGCAACAAAGTACAGTAACTGGTCCTCGTTATTTTAAAAGATACTAAAACCGAGACGAGTAATTTTTATGAGTTACGCTCAAAGGGTTCCGAATTTACGAGAGGTTGCTTATTTTACAGTTTTCTAAGAGCCGGGATTTGGTAACTGATCGCCGCATCTTTATGTGTTGAACATTTTACGAGTGTCCCGCCACAAGTCTGATAGTTGACCATAAATTGAAAAGTATCTGCACAAATTGATCACTAACTTTGTCTAGAACCAGCTCATCTGCATCGCAGATTCGTAGGCATTACGTTAAATAAACCCTAGATTGCTCAAGTTTTTGTTGCAACTTGGAGGTGAATTTTTATGTTGTTTTCCCCTTGAACAATTTTGCCGTCTGAACTTGGGATGAAGAAAAAACTGAAATTGAATCGAAAGTGCGGTATTAAAGATAGGGGAACGAAGTTTTCAGACTATTTCATACAATTCTTTCCTACCGTGTAATTACATGCGATACTGTGGTTGGCGAGGAATTGAATTTTTTAACTTATTTTTTGTTTTTCGCAAATTAACCGCTTTCTACCCGTTCGTAAATGCCTTTTACTAGTATTGCTTGTATTTAGTTTTAATGTGTCTGCGTCTACAATCTGCTGCGACTGTAATTGCTAACTGTTAAAGAGAGATTAGCGTTTAGCTATAAGTTACCAGTTGCTCACTCAACAGACTATTCAATTACAATTCGAAACTTTTGCTAACTTGGAAATCTCTAATATTTACATTTAAATTGTGAAAAATATAACAATGGCACTATACTTTACTGTACCTACATTTTTGCAATAATGCTCTCTCTAAATGGCTTCTGACATAATAACTGCTGGCTTTTAGCCCAAATACCTACCTACCTATTAAAATGTATAAGGAATATCTGTATGATTTGTGAATTACCGGCATTCTCAGGTGTTAATTCGGCAGCGCCACAGCTCGGCTTAGTGAGCGTAATAAAGCCGCGACGGTTTACTTGAGCAAATACCTGGATTATTAAACGGCATCATGGTTTTGTGACTAGAATACAAAGGTTTTTTTTCTTAGGCTGGCACATTTCTATTTGTTCTAATATGGTTTAGTTTATAAGTCTATTTTGGTACCTATATACTTAGGTATACATAAATAATTTTTATGCCAATGCTATTATGTACTTAAAAAGAAAATGATAGTGAGATAATTAACGTTACGTTATTATTGTTTCTCTCATATCGATCTAGGTTCAAGTTTGCGGATCCCTAGGGATTGTCTCGCAACTTTTCTTCCCTCTCGTAGAAACAAGTAAAACGTGAATACAATCATATTACGGAGTTAAGAGGTTCCGGCACGGAATTACATACGTGCAATCGTGCATGCAAACTGCATGCCCTCTGATTGTCCACAGCAAGACCCATATCCTTCAACACTGGATGGTTATTTTCATAATCTCCCCACCTGGCAGGCGGGTTGGTGATACACGATACGTGCAAAAACAAAGCAGATTATAAAACCTGGATCCGATCCATCATCTAACAATCTTCAAGCGGACCCTATTTATTACTGTTTCCGGCCGGGACGATGAATGACGTCGCCTCGTGATTAATTTTCTCATTCAAATTCAGTTCGGTGACAACTGACGTGGATAATTTGCTTAGTTTAAGCGTGGTTTAAGG
Source organism: Plutella xylostella (assembly GCF_932276165.1). NCBI lineage: Eukaryota > Metazoa > Arthropoda > Insecta > Lepidoptera > Plutellidae > Plutella > Plutella xylostella. The sequence goes on from NC_064003.1 coordinate 5,476,892, forward strand.
CATCGTCCTAGCAGGACGCGAATCGTGATTGTGGCTCGAGTAAGCGTAGGCCGCGTTCACGACGGCAATATTTACTCTATGGCGGAGAATTAAGTACAAATCCTCGGTTTCAGTTTCATAGACTAAATAACATATTAGTAGGTTTTTAGTATGTGGCCACCTCTCCACTGAAGCGATTATCGACGGTTTGCATTCGCATACAATTATAATTACTTATAATAATTTTAGTCGCGCAATGGACCTGTGTTGGCTGATGGTGGTGGTGTGATGACTTTTATATCGACATTATAATAATAAAGCACAAGAAGCAGTATCAAATACGGGAGATATATCTGATGTGAAACTGAGTAATCATTTTTCAACTGAAAGTGGCGTCTACTTAACGTGTTTTTCTTTTATCCTCATCATTAAATTTTCCACTTCCGCGTACTGCATCTCTACGGACTGGAAATGTATAAAGTGAATTTATTTTAGTTTGCTGTTCACTATTTGCATTGTTTTTGGTTGTCATTGTCTTATATTATATTACTTTTAAAATCATTGGATCTGGGATATATTATATTAATGTTAAACCTAAATGTTGTAGAAGTTAATGATAGTAGCAATAGTAGTAGTGTATGTCTAAAAATTCAAGGTATGGATCTGAACAGAAGAGGGTATTATTATAACCATCTCTGTTTTGATTTGAGTCTTAAACTATAATTTTTGGTGTCTAAGGTAGTCGGTACATCGGACTGAAGGGCCTCCCACGCTACGTTTACCGGTGCGTGGCCCCCAGTAGAGATTTAAATACTAATTAAAAACTAACTCGAGGTAAGATAAGATGTTTCAGGTTCAGCTTTCAGACCCCACGCTTCCATCCTACGCAAACATAACAAGTTATTTAAGTACAGTGAAGTTGGGTTTAATTCTGTAAACAACTTGAAAATAAGTTTAAGTCGTAGTGGAGAAATCTGACCTCAGGCAAATAGTTTTGATTTTCTTGTTTGTACAAGGATATATGCCATTTTCACTGCAGACATTAGCCGAATTTAAATTATACGAGCGCTCGAATAAAATGTGTAGAATCCGTATAAGTACTTACACTATGAACTATTGTAATTTCTAAGAGAAAATTATTTATAAAAATTTAATAAGAAAAACCTGTAACTGTAACAAAATAAGTCCGAAGATGAATACATAAATAATTGTAATAATACGAGATCGTACACAAAACAAACTTTATACCTATTACCAAAGTAAATAAGTACTCAAATTTTGGTCTTGGTCAGAGAAACGTAGATAACATGCCAACTTTTGTGATGATGAAAATCAATAAAAAATCAATAAGTTATGATAAACGGCGCCACTCATAGTTTCCATTGTTACGTTCATTTCTTTGTAAAATGGAAAGCACACCGCTGGCCCAAAAATCATCAATCAAATTAAAAAGTATCCCCAAACAGAAACAGTATTATACTTTTCAGTTTTGCTACTGTCTGTTTGTCTGTGGGCCACATTCTAAGCTCATCGAGTTTATTTTTACCATGGTTAATTTAAAATAATGGTTCAGTTTCCGTCCATAATTTTATTAATTCCTTAGGTTAGGGTTTTCAATAATTAGATAAAGGTTAATCAAATAAATAAATGTTGTATAGCTAAATATCTATGAGTTCAAACCTGCTCCAGATGTGCACATAACACATAACTTTATTTTCGTCGTGAAGGTTCTACCAGCTTAAGTTGATTTGCAATAGATACCTGCGAATAAGTGTCTTGGGTCCCCGAAAGGGCTTGTAGGTGGGATGTCTTTTGACATCTAGAGAGCTGTAATTTCATTTTATTGCTTGACCTCGGCGGGCTAGCTTTAAGTACCTTTATTTGTTGGAATACTTTCCTTTTGTATAGATACAGTTTTATAAGGTTTTAGGCTAAGGTCATCTGTACTACATTCGCGACCAATGAAATAGTACCATAAAAAAGTTAAAAGTGCCAAATGTTATAAATTATTTTAAATGTACTTATGTTTTACTTGGTAATAGTACGGATGCGCTGTTAAATGTACTTCAATATTGCTGACGGCGTCATTTAGCTTTTTCCGTTAAGGAGTAATTTGGTGCTATGCGTCTGAAACTTTTTCATTGCTCGCGAGTGTAGTAGAAAATGTCTGAAGAAATTAGTTGACATGAATTTGCAGTCAAACAATCATATTGAGTCCTATGGTCTAATAGTCAAGCAGTGGATGGTTACGATCGGACATAAGAGAGGTTATAATCGTTTATAGATAGATACTTATACTTTATTATTATTTCCAGCAGGTACTTATCACAACGGCATTCAATACGTAATGTGAAATCCTCCCCAGAATGGGAACAATAAACTAAATTTAGGTAAATGCAGTAGGACAGTGCCAAATGTGTTCACAAATCATCGAGTAAATTGTAGAGCATAATATGAGGCCTATTCAGACACATCAAAGCAGGTTACCTCACTGTTAAACTCGTAGCGAAAAAGAGTGGTGATATTCAACTACTACTACCACAAGTATGGTATGAATTTTAGTCTATTTAAATAAACTAATATTTATAAGTAAGTAAGTATACACTTACCTACTTATAAATATTAGTTTATTTTCAATTGCAAAAGCTATTTCATTGTTTTATACGGAGTTTTAAAATGGGAAGGATGTTGATAAGATTTCTTTATGTATGTAGGAGTAGGTACATAACATTTTAATTTTAATTATTATTATACACAGTTTATAGTTACAGTTTATATTGAGTTATTAATAATAAATATCCTTTTAATATAAGGCAGTTTAGAAAATCTAAATACCTACCTACCACGGAAAGCAGATTCAGTAAATCTTACGGCCAATTAAATATGACCGCTGAAACTGAAAACAGAACATTTGTCTACTTTAATGACTTTTTGATGTATCGAGCAATTTGCTCTCACTTCCAGCCAAGGCTTACAAAAATTAGGGTTCAAGGGTAAACGGAAGAAAGCCAATTTATTCAGTCACCCCTCGTTCCTATTATGCTTATAAATTACTTATGGCGGTTTTAGCCAACTTGCGGGAAGTGACATGCTTTTATATCTCGCGTTGTTTATGTAATGGCCGCCAGGATTTGTTACCTAGAGAGAGAGGGAGGAAAGAGGCTACTTCAGGGTGTTATATAATGGGTTATGTATATATAACACCCTTTACTCATCATATGTATAACACCCTTTACTTATCAGGTTGTCATTCTTTACATTAGTTTATTAGTCATAAAATATATCCATACAGACTTTGTAAGTTCGTGACTTTATAGCGTAATGAGGAGTACATTTTTTTTCACCACATCCAGAAGTCGTTGAACTAGAGTTATTTAGAATGTAAGACAATTCACCAATTATCGGCTTATTCTACAATTTTCGCAACACCCTCTATCTATATACAGTTTCTAGCTAAACTAGGCAAAAAGAACGGGAGGATTTCTAAACAGTTTTGAACCGAGTAACGCAGATTGCTTCAGTAAAGGTGTATTCAGAGTGCCGCATCACCGCAGTTTCGGTAGCGAGGGCTAATCTTACTTGACGAAATACTTACCACGTTTCGGAGCTGTCATGCAATCGGTACGTTAATTGCCACTATACAGGGTGTTTCAAAAAGGGTATACTAAGCCGAAACCTACATGTGCAGCATGGTATATCTAAACCCCAAAACAGAAATCAGAACTTAAAATTTCGCGAAAAAAATATAATCATTTTCTAAAGAAACTTTGTACTATGGAGTGACTTTTTACTATGGAGAATGTTTTTTTTTCGGGAATTTTGAAATTCTGATTTCAGTTTCGGGCAGATATACCATGCTGCACAGTCATGAAGGTTTCGGCTTAGTATACCCTTTTTGCAACATCCTGTATAGAGTTGGTAGTTAAAGCGATAGCACTCCAAATAACGTTTCCGTGATCGAGTGACCCTCCAGCATTCTAGTTTCAGTCCGCGCTACGCTTCGCCTATAAAATTAAAGGGTTAGGGTCAATTTATACTAGTACAGAGTCGAAGCGCATCGAAGCGTCTATTCAATACTGAACATTACAAATACAACATTAACTCCACAGCATAACGCACACATTGCTACTGAGATTTTAAAAAGTCGCGCGCATTCTTCGCGATTCGCGCGTCTACGCGTGACCAACGCAACCAACCATTCGTGAAAACCACCGTTTTGATGTTGTAGTTACACCACACGCAACATACCTGAGTCTGCTCCTTTTTCCATAGTGCATAGAATAATAGAAAACCATTCCATAAGAGTTGGTTTACGCCTGTATGTCTGTGTATTTTTTGTGTGTGGAAATAAATACCTTTTGATTCGATTTGAATTGCCCCGTGGTCTTCAATGCGTTCAGCGTAAATATGAAAGGAGTATCCTCTATTGACCTATTCTTTATCTGCGTTCGACGCATCCTGGTCAGTCAGCAAATGACCCTAATCTGCTGCCCAATCCTCGGTGACAAATCCTAGTCTAGCTCCTATCTATCCTAGACAAGACAAGAAGAAGTGGAAACAAATTTTAATATCGCGTGTGTCTGACTAGATCTTTAATTAGTGGAAATAATTTCTTAGCCGCTTAGAAGTCTAACGAATGCTAAGTCTAATTTAAATCGTTGAGGCTGGGGACTTCAGAGCGCTTTAATGTTGGGGGAGAGGGGAGTGGGCCTGCGGGACAGATAGTGCATACAGTAGTGTTGTACACCTAAAAAGTCGATTGTCGATAGAATAAAACATGCTAAGTATGCAGAATTGTTATGGCAATAATTTTTCAGTTCCAGGAAGGCCATATATCATACGTGCGTTTTTTTGTGTTTGAAAAACATTTGTTAGTAAGAAATGGCCATATAACGATTCGTACGAGAATACAAACTTACATTATAATGTATTCTTTATATGCATCGTACATACGTGTAATACTGATTGACTGGCCGATGATTGACACTGAAAGCATCGATAAACGTATTGTTACATTTTTAAAGAAATACTATCGTTAACTGGATTTGAATCAAGCTACAGTATTTCCTACTTATACTTATACAGGGTGTTGCAAAAGGGTATACTAAGCCGAAAGGGGGTGACTCAGAGGGTCATTCTGAACAACTCTTGTTCTACGAGTTTGGGAAATTCGTTATCCATAGTACTTAAATAGTCACGTGACCAACATAGTTTCAATGGAAAATATTTTTTTATTTTCAAGATTTTTCAAAATTAAGAACAAAAATAGTTCAGAATGACCCTCTGAGTCACCTCCTTTCGGCTTAGTATATCCTTTTTGCAACACCCTGTATTTTATAATAACATCGATATAGTCATACAGCCCTGGCATGAAAGTGTACCTGGGCCTTCTTTACGAGTGGCTGCAAGTTGCGGCTGAGTGGATTGCTCAAGACGAGAGTTTAATTAGCCATGTTTTATAACATACACAGTCAAAGAAAACTGATAAGCCACCATCATATTTACCGCTATATTTTTTCTGCAGTGTAGGAAACATCAAAGAATGTTTCTTCATTTCCTACTGTACCTAATCTCCTGACAGCTACATTTTCAAATGCCTCTGAGACGCGACGGTCTTACAATCCAATTATAAAGTAGTGAAAACGGAAATGGATCCTAACTTATTGTTTAAGATCTTATTTAATCGATCTGTTATATTTATTAAAGGACAAATCCGTAAGAAATCCATACATAATCGGTATTGTATTTTTAAAATATATGTAAAAGTAAGTAAATAACTGATGATCATAAAAAGTCTTAGCATAATCGCACTCTTTGATGTCAGGACTTTATAGTTTGACTATACGTTTAGCATCGTTGGGTGCCTTTCTTTAGAAAAAATCACCATCACCAATATAATAACATAAATTATATACCACCCGCTGCCGCTGTAGCAAAATACTTTTTCGTACCTTAGAGGTATTTTATTTCATTTTAAGTCTAGTGCGGTTGGTGATTAAATTCTGTCGGTGGGTGGTGAAATCTGCCCTGACAGGCGACTATTTGGAAACGAACGAGTTATATTGAAAAAAATGTGCCCCCTACGTTACATGCATTCAAAATGAGAGTCTGGGGACTCGGTTCAATACACTGGCGTCATCAAATGGCACAAAAGTTTGGTAAATATACGTGATACAATGTTATAATGTTTATCTTCTAAAAAATAGGATAAGAGTAATCGAAGGATAATGAAGGATATAACAATTTCCATTTTAAATTGAAATATCCGAATGGTAACTCTATTGGCGGCTTGATTTGACAGTATAGTGGCAGAGCAAGACAACAATATATTTAAATACTTTTAAATAGTTGGTGCAAGGAACCCTTAATAAATTACAGGATGATTTGCCATAACCTAAACAAACGACGACGTCTAACTTTAAGGTGATTGACTCCTGAGTACTATTAAGTATACGCTTAAAGTTCTGTGGAACAACATTCTATTTTCAGAAAAGCCACTGAGTCCTGAAAGTTTGCGATGAATATCAATGTTGGGCGGTTATAAATAGCCGTCATGGAGTTTTAAAAGAAAATAGGGACACTGAATAAAGGTGATGTGCGTATTACTTAGTTACAATGAAGTATTTAGCATTAAGTCCACCCTTTGTATTTTTATTTGTAATATTTGTACAATAAAGAGTTAAATTAAATAAATAAATAAATATTATATTATTATAATACAGAGTATTACAATGAGAGTAAAATAACCCCCTAATTCATAGAGCTTTTTGACACTTTGCAACAGGTTTAAAATTGACGTTGTGATATACGAATTTCATATTTTTGACTGACGTAAGGAGTCGAAACTCGTGCTGTGTTTCAATGACAATTATAATCTTGTTGTAAATTTTATTTATACGGTCTATGAATTTGAGGGTAAATTCCTATCATCGCATATTAGGCATGACATATTATGCTAAAAAAGTAAACGAAAATCAGTTCAACCGCTTGGGCGCTACGCTACCACAGATACACAGATATACATACCATTACAGACACGATAAACTTATACAAACACCCCTCATTTTCTGTCGGGGGTTAAAATGGGAATTACAATTTAAAAAAATGGTAGGTTCATGCATGTTATGTGGAAAGTAGGTTTATGTTTTTTTATTGAGAAAGGTAGTTTGGAACCTCAATTTTATGGGAACACCCAAATATTCCGAAAAACTTTTTTCCGAATTTGATAAACCTGAATATGTAATTTACGAAATATTGCGATACCGATTTTTTTAAATACCGAATTATTATAATCACGAATATTGTTGTTACGATTGTTAAATATACGAATGTTAAAAAATACGATTACTTTAATATACAAAAAATAAAATACTTACCGATTTATTATAATCACGAAAAAGTCAAATTTCGATCGGAAATATGATAATTCGTGATTTTGACAAAAAAACATAAACGTCTTTAAAACTTTAGAACCAAAACCAAAAGATAGGTGCAACGACGAGCAAAGCGAGGAGGAGCTTGTTAGGTGCACATAGATATCGAAAAACAAAGCGGAGCGCGTTTCACATAATATAGCTTAAAAAAATATTGTTTGTATACGGATTATGCTGTTAATTAACCACACGCACTCACGCCTTGTACTAATGTACTCCCTTGCGGGGTAGGCAGAGGTGCATTGCTGCACCCACTTTTCGCCAGAGTGTTATGTTAGTCCCAATGTAATAGGGGGCGGGCCTATTGCCATTTTACGGGCACATCCAAGACCCGAGAACAAATATCTGTGTTTAAACATATATCTGCCCCAGCCGGGAATCGAACCCGGGACCATCGGCTCAGTAGTCAGGGTCACTAACCACTACGCCATTCGATTGTCGTCGTCGGTGTTAATGTTAAATATATATGATATTATAATGGTTATATATTATGAATAGTGGGTTACCAGTTTACCACTATTCATAATAGATAACCATTTCTTGTTAACTAAGAATCATTCTGGAATTTGTATTTTCGGAATATTAAAACTTCGGGATTCGTAATTTTAACAATTCGATATAATAAAAAATCGTACTTTTGAAACATCGAAATAATAATATTCGGAAAATTGACTTTCGTCATTTTAATAAATGTGTTTGAAATTTCGTTTAAAAACTATTCGTGATTTTCGTTATTCGGAAACTTAAAATTCGGGATTGTGAATTATTCGGAACTATGAAATTCGAAATTTTAAAAATCGTTATTTTCTTATTCGTCAAAAAGTAATTCGGAATTATGTAGTGTACCCCAATTTTATATATTAAGTGTACATAGTTTTATTTTTATTTACCTTTGAAGTATGTTTCCCATATTCTATGTTTTGAGCATAAATTAAATTAATGCAATATCATTTACCTGAAAATACTTATTGCATTGCAACTGAAATAGACATTTGGAATGAAGTTGTAGCCAATAATATCGCTGTAAACCGAGGTTATTATAAATTCAATGTAATAGAATGGTGAACCATACTAATTACTCGTTCACAAACAGGCACTCAACTAGAAAACTGATATTGTATATTAATTACTAGCTATTATTAAAATATATTTTCGGAGAGCGTTGGTAGCTCAGTCGGGTAAGCGCCCGCTTCTCACGCATGAGATGCGGGTTCAAATCCCGGCGCTGACATGTACCAATAAGTTCTTTTAACTTAAGTACAATGTATACCATCGCTGTTACGGTGAAGGAAAACATCATGAGGAAACCTGCATATCTAGATTTAGCACATCTAGATAATATGTGAACCCACCAATCCGCAGTGGACCAGCGTGGTGGGAAGTGGTCCAAGCTTAAAGGCAGTTTAGACATATGCACAAAGGTTCCAATTGAGAGAGCCAGGTGCAGGCACTTAAACCCCCGCAGAGAATAGAATAGAATATATTTTCAATAAATGTAATTAAGGTAACGGGTCCATATTCCGAGGTAAATAACAACATTTGAAAGTAAGTAAGAAAAATAAGCATTTGTAACCATCAATATTAATGTGAAATATTGTCTTCTGTAAGAATATACGTTAAATTTTATATTTCTTAACACAGATTCATTGATAACACATTAATTATACTTAAAAAAATATAATTTATTACACATGTCGATTTGCCCTTATACCGAGGTAGGATTATGGTTTCTTCCATATACCGAGGTAGCCTGTTCCATATTCCGAGTTAGTCCTGTCAGTGGCTCCATGAGTGTGGCCATGAACATAAGGAAATTACAATCTAAAATATCGATATACTTTTTTAACCCTAAAGTACTCCAAATAAATTTAATTATTCTAAATAGTAGTTGAAAATAATGAAAAGAATTAAATACTCTCCATTTATATTGGTTTTCGTGATAATTTCTATTATTTATGTAACATTTTCATAATTCATTATTGCAACTGGTAACATTGGCTAGAAAAAATATTCATAATGCTTCTATGATGTTCTATGGACTTTTCCAAGCGATTAAAAAAAAAATAGAGTAGAGATGGGGTAAATTGATGAAATAGTGACAGTAATCGAATATAATCGATTATTGAACTCGAATGATTTAAACATTTTTTACTATAGTTTTTATCTAAGTAAGGTCTAAAATTTTTCCACGATATTTTATGTTCTTACTTAAATGTTTAAAAGTTGATGATACGTAATAAAAGTAGATGTGTAAGGGATGAGGAAAAGTATCGAATACTTACAAAAGCCAAATACCTTATCAGTACTAATTTCCGATGAGTACCTAATGTATTTACCATAAACGAATATGATTATAATAAAAGTATCTACCCAGGAATCGATCCAGCATCGATTATTTTTTCATTCAAGCATAGGTCGGAAGCAAGGAACATTGCACTAGGTACATCTCTATGGCGCATGCGCGCTGGACTGGAGGCGCGCCGGCGCCATGTTCAATTTTCCGCCGAAAAGTTTGCCGCTATTCTTTGAAAGTATTTTTGTTAAGTCTTTACATTAGAAAACAAACATCTTTTATTAAATTATTATGTTTGTATTTGCAATATGCAATTGGAAAATCGATAAGGTAAGCTTGTGTGCGAATTATTTTAGGAAATTACGTAAAATGGAAATATTTTTACGTTTTTATCAGTAATTTGGCATCAGTTTAGTTACTAACCTAGGTTTTTGTTCTAGCGTTTTCGTTTCTAAACTCACTAAGTTTTGTGAAAATGGGTACCAACTTATAAGGATAAGCTTAATTCTGTCAACTATCCATACAATTTACCTACTTACTTTATTTTTCAGTGACAACAACAAGAAAATGAAAAAATCAACCAGACCCCTAAACCAAACATGAAATGCAGTATACAGGACATTCATTTATCTGGGAATTCTGGGATAACAATATTACAACGGCCATCAGACCTCGAAGTAGAAGGATAATGGAAATAAAATACAGAAATGAAATTAGGCAATTGTGTATATAAGTGTTATAAAAACTCAACCGTCGTGTGTGTTATTTTATTCACCCAAATAAAGTTTTACGTCTACAAATTTCTTTCTTTCTTCTTTTATAAAGAGTAATAAGTAGGTAGTATCTAGTAGTAGTTTCGTAAAGTCAGGCATATCTATCCACACCCCTTTTATATTTAGGAAGAAAGTCGCTAATTCATCTTGATTTTATGGTTTGATGACGGCATCGGATGACACTGCGAAGGTGTGATGTAGTCATATTCCGATTTCCGAGGTACCTACCTATGTAAAATGTCATACTCCATATTAGGGGTTCAGCAAGTATTTTAATAATCCATATTCCGAGTTATCAAATTATCGATTTAGAAACAACATAGATTTGTTACTCAAATCATACATAAAATATTGGTAAAATTATGTATCACTTACGTTAATAGCGATGAAATAACACTGTTTTTTATCATTTCAAATATACATACTAAGTTAAGGTTTTCTATGTAACCATGATTTTTGGGTCAACAATTATCGTGTCATATTAAGATTCCTAGAGGATATTTTGTACCGCCGAATTAGGTTATAAGCTTGTCACGTTCATCATTATTATTATGTAATCAAGCATATACTTCAAATGTTATTATTTGTAAAGTTATAAGCTAAAAATCATGACATAGTATTTTTCCTTATACCGAGGGTAACTCGGAGTTAGGAACAACGTATAAAAATCAGGCCCTTATACCGAGGTATTTTGTTTTTGAGTTTAAAGGGGTTAAATTAGTTTAAAAAGAGTTAAAATTTAAATTTAATGTAAGTATAAGAATATAATAAACTAAATATAAACTATGTACAAAGTTGAACGTCGTATAAATATTAAAAAACACAATTATTAAATATGGCTGGCCTTACGTAAGCCGGGTCGCGTTTGTATGAAAAACATGGCGGCGTCGCCCTCACGGCACATTACATGAGTTTTTAGTAATTTTAGGCAATTTTAAACATATTTACTACATCAAGTAGTTTCAGTTAAAGATAATGAACGATTAAATGTAATTTTAGAGTATCCAAACCCATTAAAATGAGTAATAATCATGAAAATAAATATAACTCGAAATAAGGACGCCATTTTGAATACCGCGATATATGGACCCGTTACCTTAATAACTTAAAAAGATACATCGCAAATTATAGTATATTATGCCTTCTAAACATAGAGTGTAAGTGTAAGTATGGATCAAACGAAAGAAGACTGCATTTCTGATTAACTTTAGTTCTACAACTTTGTAATTTGCCTTTTCTATACAAACTTTGCTGGTGAAGTGCTACACATACTACATGTGTAGAATTAAAAATGCTGAACCATGCAACTAAAAATGAATTATTATGAGAATTTAATAAGTACCATCTACCGTCACTTAATTAAGATAACGCTGAATGAGCTTTCTCAACGTTACGTAAGCTCTTCTGTAAATCACACCAATTTGACCGTAATAATGTACAGAATTTCAGACCATAAGCAAGTACTAGCACAAATTGTGGGATTGTAAACAAAACTTTAAGTCTTCGCTTTAAGTAAGTTAATTTATTATTTAGGCGTACTTACAGTTGTCGAAATCTTATGGACTTTGAGTCTGAATTAAATAATTTGAATTTGAAATTTGAATTTGAAATATAATAGGCCCGTTTGAACAGCTCCAAAATGTATGGGATGACAGCTGGTGTCAAACCTAATACATGAAAAATATAAACAACAAGCTGTTCCCGCGCGCTTCGCTTCGCCTTAAAAAGTTTTCCCGTGGAAATTCCGGGATAAAAAGTAGCCTATGTTCTTTCCCAGGGTCTAGACCGTATGTATACCAAATTTCATTAAAATCCGTTCAGTAGTTTTGGCGTGAAAGAGTAACAGACAGACAGACACAGTTACTTTCGCATTTATAATATTAGTTAGGATTAGGATAAGTAACTTTTGGTGCTTTAAAAGTTATTTTTTTTTAGCAGTTAAATAATAAGCCAGCAGATTATGTGTCTTTTTATGTATTTCATCAAGTCAATCAAGAGTAAACAGCAAATTTGTGTAGCTGTCCAAACGGGCCTATTATATTTCGACGACTGTAGGAGAGCACACAATATAAACTCGCGAGCGATGAAAAAGATCCACGTGCCATTGTCGTTGTTACTAGAACTTTTTCATTGCATTTCTTGTAATTCTACTTTCTACTATAACACACATAAGCCTGTTTTTGCTCGAAGTACCACTCATCATTGAATATGTACCCTACCCCAACGTTGCAATGCTAACTATCTTTCATTTATAATTCAAGTCAGGTAGAGTCAACGAATTATTCGTAGGTCGAGTCCTCTCTATTGTAATCTAGAGTTGATCAAAAGTAACTCTTAAAACTACTGCCTTAGAGTGTAGAACAAGTGGCATTTAGCCAAATCTAAAGGACAACTAGTGAAAAAGCATCTGTGCGGTCATTTATAAAGCTTCTGCTCTAATGAGCTTCTTCGGGGAGTAGTTTTTAAACAATCCTACGACTAAATTTTAAATTTGTCTCAACTATAACATTATGTTAGTTTACCTCAAACTGAAAAGGGGCAATTGTAAGTTTATTTCAGGCGAGGCGGCTCGCAGAGGGATGGACCGGAGCCTTCCCGAGTGACGTATCAGCTGTCGGATGATGTGATGTCCGGCCATTGACAAAGGAATAAAGAGAGGACATGGCATACCCACGAAAAAAATGCGCCTACCTAAACTTTGGTTTCAATTAAAATGGCGGCTTTTTTCTTGAAAAATGTAAACAAACAAATTGTTTGACAGCTGAAGTACCTTGTGTTTGGATGTCAATCAACATGGCGACCGGTCGCAATGTTGTAATTTTAGGCAAAGACAAGACTACTGTTGTCCTTTTTTACGTAGGATAACACCAATAAGTTAAAAAGAGACGACGATATATTTTTAAGTACCGATTTTTATGCCAGGTCCTCTCTTTATTCCTTTGTCATTGTGTCCGGCGCACACTGGACAGTCAGAGGCTGACAACTGATCTGACTTTTTAATGTAGCTAATTTGGGCTAATCCTATTTCAACAGTACAAGCCCTATTCCTGCTCCAATATTTGACACGATAAGTAAATAAAAGAAGAATAGTATTTACAAAGGTGAATTGAGAGAAAGTTTGTTATTGGCTATATTGTATAATATAATCCTTTCACGAAAAACGCTTGACTCTTTCAATAGAAGAATAGAATCTATACGAAAGTGGTAAATGTGTACTGTTAAATAACATATTTCTATACTTTCGCTGGTGAAATGTGGGCGTGATCTTCAAAGTTTTCTTAACAAAAGGAAATAATGTGGGTTTCATAACATTTTCACAAGACAGTTTGTGTTCTTTCCGTATAGGTATTTACGTACATATTATGCAGCAGTGCGGACCACCTACATTACCTGAAGTACACGAGACTGAACCGATGCGTGGGATCGGAAAATGTACAAAGAGATATTTAGCCAAAACACAATGGGTAAGATAAGATAGAATAAATACGAGTAGGTACGTAGTAAAGGTACGGATAGCTAATATTTATTATTAGTTTTAGGCTTGTATTTAAACCTCCACCAGAAATTATATGATACTGCCGCCAATAAATTCGAAATCTCCGCCAAAACGGATAAATCATCACCAAATCATGCTTCCCAAAATATTTTTAAAATGAACCAAATTATTTTTTACTGCATACTGTAAAACTATATTGGCACCATTAAAATTTATTTCAAACCAAATAAAGTATATCATCGCTATATAGATGTTCCCAATATATTCTTTTATCAGTATCATTTTAATAATCCTTTCTAACCAAAAAAAGTAAAAGTAAATATTAAAAATTAAGTTTATACCAAATAATAAATAGCTTATCCCAAAACAAAGTCACTTGTTAAATTGCTTTATGAATTAATTAAATCATTAGTATGTGCCTAGTAAAATCTATCCGTTACGCCATCTCGACTCCCATTCGTGTGGCCGAGGCGAGGGTTTGAATTTTGCCATGTACCAATAAATTTTATAGAAATAAGGAATTGAAATACAATTTATTATAGTTAAGTGCTTGGTGCTTGGGGTTTCTCTGATGGATCGTATCAGAAATGAGGTTATCTGTCAGAGGACTAAGATTACCGACATAGCTGTCAAAATATGCAAGCTGAAATGGCAGTGGGCTGGTCATATCTGCCGAAGAACCGATAACTGTTGGGTAGACGAGTTCTCGAGTGGAGACCTCGAATAGGCAAACGCAGCGTGGGACGCCCTCCTGCCCGCTGGACTGACGACCTTAGGCGGGTTGTGGTTGGATGAGGAAGGCCGAGGACCGAGTGTTGTGGAGCTTCTTGGGAGAGGCCTATGTCCAGCAGTGGATGATTATTGGCTGATGATCATGATGATGATAGGTAAATGTATGTATATGAGTATGCGGGCGCGGGGGGATGGGCAAAAATATATGGGAGCTGGGACCACCCTCCAATAGCAATAAGACTAACATCGATGGATAGGTCTTGTCAATAGGAATAACTTTTGCTTTCACAGCTTTGTTGTCACAGTTGTCCATTCAGAGATATATGACTTATAAGTTCCGATACTCGTCAGTTCATCTTACTGGTATTGGAGGATGGACCACCCTCCAATAGCAGTAAGACTTACGTCGTTGGATAGGTCTTGTCAATAGGAATAACTTTTGCTTTGACAGCTTTGTTGTCACAGTTGTCCGTTCAGAGATATATGACTTATAAGTTCCGATACTCGTCAGTTCATCTTACTGCTATTGGAGGATGGACCACCCTCCAATAGCAGTAAGACTAACGTCGTTGGATAGGTCTTGTCAATAGGAATAACTTTTGCTTTGACAGCTTCGTTGTCACAGTTGTCCGTTCAGAGATATTTGACTTATAAGTTCCGATAGTCGTCAGTTCATCTTACTGCTATTGGAGGCTGGACCACCCTCCAATAGCAGTAAGATTAACATCGTTGGATACGTCTTGTCAATAGGAATAACTTTTGCTTTGACAGTTTTGTTGTCACAGTTGTCCGTTCAGAGATATTTGACTTATAAGTTCCGATAGTCGTCTGTTCATCTTACTGCTATTGGAGGCTGGACCACCCTCCAATAGCATTAAGACTAACATCGTTGGATAGGTCTTGTCAATAGGAATAACTTTTGCTTTGACAGCTTTGTTGTCACAGTTGTCCGTTCAGAGATATTTGACTTATAAGTTCCGGTAGTCGTCTGTTCATCTTACTGCTATTGGAGGCTGGACCACCCTCCAATAGCATTAAGACTAACATCGTTGGATAGGTCTTGTCAATAGGAATAACTTTTGCTATGACAGCTTTGTTGTCACAGTTGTCCGTTCAGAGATATTTGACTTATAAGTTCCGATACTCGTCAGTTCATCTTACTGCTATTGGAGGCTGGACCACCATCCAATAGCAGTAAGACTAATGTCGTTGGATAGGTCTTGTCAATAGGAATAACTTTTGCTTTGACAGCTTTGTTGTCACATTTGTCCGTTCAGAGATATTTGACTTATAAGTTCCGATACTCGTCAGTTTATGCGAGTGATGCGGTGGCGAGGGTCTTTGAAGAGTTTTTTACGAACATTCCTTTAGAGACTACGTGTAACCTGGATTCTTCGGCTGCAGCAGCTGAAACCCTGACGAAGGAGAACGCACCTTCAACCGATAAGGAATTTAAATTCAGATATATAACTATTATAAAAACATTTAAGTCATTAAATATGAAGAAAACTGAAGACTTGTGGGGAATGTCAGTTAAATTTGTTCTTTCTATTATTAATAAAATCGCCCCAATTTTAGCTAACATCTTTAATAAATGTATCGCTGAAGGTGTGTTCCCAGATCTTATCAAATTTAGTAAAATTATACCTCTGTTCAAAAGTGGGGATATGGAGGACCCTGCAAATTTCAGGCCTGTCTCGGTTCTTCCAGTTTTGAGTAAAATATTTGAGAGGGTCATACTCAGTCAGATGGTTTTGCATTTCAATGATGCTCGATTGTTTCATAGCCAGCAGTATGGTTTTACAAAAGGCAAATAGCATAATTAGGTGATGATTTATCCGTTTTGGCGACGAAAAAGATTTTCTATTGTAAACTTTTGTAACAATTATTTGGAGGCGTGTTTATTTATTTTGGGACGTAAACGTTTTTTTTTGGGGTTTCGATTTTGGAGTTGATTTAATTAATTTGGTTTTAATTATTTTTTTTGGTGCAATGTATTAGCGTACAATTATTTTTTTTGGTGATGATTTAAATTGTACCCATATTTTTTTGTAGCCTGAGACGAACCCTATCGTTTTTCTTCGGTGGGAAATGATCACATGACAGAAATTGCCTTCAAGTTTGAAAAGAAGCATCGATTTTTATTCTAAATCAGGAGTTGCATTTTCCACCTGGATATTAATTTAGATCAACCCACCAATAAAAACAAAAATATACCGAAAAACCAACACACATGGTGTTAGAAATTACTGTCGTATAAAATTCACAGACAGTCTTTCTCATTTCTTCTTTAACAGTTGCATGTATTTTTTTCTAGGTATTTTGTACGCTAACAAAATGGAAATGCTACCAACAATGATGACAGTATTAGGTTTTTTTCTACTTTGATCGTAACGGGTAATTTTATTCGAAACACAGCAGACAAAAGTTGCAGATTATTTTGTTTGTGTTGGCTTCTCTACATGTAAATGCATCGCAGAGTGACGGAATCTTGTCTAGATGGTTTAAAATTTATTTTTCACCTTGAAATATAATATATATTTTGTGTACTAGGTAGGTATTTGCGGTAACCTATCATATAAAAATATCTTAACACGTTCCACGCCATGTCAGTCACTGCTGGGCGACAGTGGTATATTTCAATCGGGCCAATTCAAATCTGTAAAATTTCAAAATTTCGCAGCTTTTTTTTGTTTTATTTAAATAGATTAACTGATTTTAATAGTATTCTATTTGGCAGCGATGTATTTATATTGATTATTAACTGAGTTATGGGGTATCACCCAGCAATGACCGACGCGGCCTCCGACAGGAAGAAAAACCAAAAATTCGTTGCACAGAGCCGCGCGGGTCAGCCCCGGCCACAGTGTGTCGCCCACCCCCCACTAGTAGCTAACTTTGCCCTGAACTTAAAAGACCGTCAGTTTTTCAAAAGATCCGTTAAGTTATGTACATAATATCAATTACTAACGACCGACCATGTGATTCTTGACTTTAAAAATCAATTTTCAAAAAACCAAGTGGTATATATAGGACATACTAGAGAGCCACGCGGGTCAACCTTCATTTCAATCGCCTAAGAATTACTGCCCGTCGGCGTCGGCCTCTGGGAGCAAGTAAAAAAATACTCTGATTCGCGGTCACCGTTGACCGACACGGCCCGAATGGAAAAGCTTGTTCTCGCCCAGCACTTGCATGCCCCCAACGAAAATTCACTTATTTTTTTATGGCGCTGAACGTGTTAACTTTACTGAAGTGTTTAAGATTGTAAAATATATAATTGGCTTTAAGTTATCTACTTTGTAACCCTAGGAATAAAATATATTACTTAATAATCCTGCTTATCTTCCGAAAAATATTATATTATGAAGGGATGCATTCAACGAGCCTGCCAGAGCCTCATCACCACATCCAAGATTTTGATAAAATTCAACATTTAGGCATTCAGCTTTTAGTGCTGTTCAGATTGATCTTTCTGCTAAAACCGACTACGAGTTTGATTTTGTATCATTTTGAAAATTGAAATGATAAAGTGTATTTGAAACATGGACGACCGAATGGCGTAGTGGTTAGTGACCCTGTCTACTGAGCCGATGGTCCCGGGTTCGATTCCCGGCCGGGGCAGATATTTGTTTAGATAGATAGATAGATAGATAAAGCGTTTATTTGATCCACTTTCTTACATACACAACAAATCACAATTACAGATATACACATTTGTACTTATAACTAGGTAAATACAGATATTTGTTCTCAGGTCTTGGATGTGCCCGTAAAATGGCAATAGGCCCGCCCCCTATTATATTGGGACTAACATAACACTCTGGCGAAAAGTGGGTGCAGCAATGCACCTCTGCCTACCCCGCAAGGGAGTACATTAGTACAAGGCGTGAGTGCATGTTTTTTTTTTATTTGAAACATGTTATAACTGAAAAATACATGTGCGTGTCGTGCAAACGCTAGCATACTCGACTGTAATGAGTCACTTTCGGCACTCGTATCACAATGTATTATTATTGTTGTCTTACCCACTTTATTATATTTCATGACCTCAACAGAAAATTGAAATTATTATTACGAGTATTATAGAATAAAGCAAAAAAATCACTTACCGAACGCAAAGTATTTTTCATTTCATTCATGCAAAAAGTTCTTGAACTTCCGAACGGTTGCAGAAAAAGCGCGGGAGAAATCGGGCGGGAAAATTCCATAGACGCGTGCTCCGCATCCCGCGGCCACAGACAACTGATATGACTTGGCTATTTGTTATCATCGCAGACGAGCAAAACATAACCCTTCGTCTACGCTGTGAGTAAAACGGACAAAGTTCCGAGCGAAGAAAATTGTAACAGAAACTTTTGGATCGCCTTTTCAATTTTACAAGAGAAATCCCGCATAGATTTTCCGGGTAATAATTTGCATTGGTTAAAATGTATTAAGTAGGTACTTGAGGTATTTTTTATGACGCCACCATGGCGAGATAAAATTGAATGTCAGATTCACTATATTTGAAAGGGTTTTTCGGAATTTATGTCCAAAGGTGGTAATTTGCGTCCTTGTTGGAACACAGAAAATATTATTATGTAGCATGTGTGAATTTTATTTAAAACAGATTCTATATATTTGGCGCAATCACCAGTGTCCGCTGTCGGGGTGCAGCTCAGCTGTC
The DNA here is from genome assembly GCF_932276165.1 of Plutella xylostella. Lineage (NCBI taxonomy): Eukaryota > Metazoa > Arthropoda > Insecta > Lepidoptera > Plutellidae > Plutella > Plutella xylostella. Next base: position 5,496,267 of record NC_064003.1, read on the forward strand.
AAACGCCAGCGGAAATGTTCCATGCACCGTGTCAAAGTTTCATGTTAGTTTCCCGTTCAATCTCACCCAGGCCCGATTGCACCGAATATACGAGGGCACCGATCTATTCTATTATATTCTCTGTGGGGGTGTGAGTACCTGGACCTGGCTCTCTCGGGTGGAACCTTTATGCATATCCTCAAGGTCTAAACTCCCTTCCTAAGCTTGGACCATTTCCCACCACGCTGGTCCACTGCGGGTTGATTCACATAATTATCTATATAGATGTGCTAAATCTAGATATGCAGGTTTCCGCACGATGTTTCCTTCACCGTAAGAGCGATGGTATACATTGTACTTAAGTTAAAATAACTCATTGGTACATGTCAGCGCCGGGATTCGAACCCGCATCTCTTGCGTGAGAAGCGGGCGCTTACCCGACTGAACTACCACCGCTCCAGGGATCGGATCATAATCGGATAATTGGAGACTGTTGGTAGGACCAGGTTTCTGGTGAATAAAATTCGAGAACACTGTCTGAATATTTAACACCGTGTAGTACGCCGTCCGCTCCGGTATCGAAAAGATCAAATGATAGCCCATGATCTTAAAATTAAATTCAAAAGATTCTTATTATGTTAAGGCTCCGTGACGGATTTTATAGCTGAGTTAATAATTTTCACGAAAAATCTAGTAAGTACCCATGTACCTAATATATTTATAATACCACTGTGTAAATAGGTAGGTATGTCAATGTCTTAAGGGTCAGAAAAAATTAATAAAATCATAGTTAAGTTATACCTAGGTACTACTCAACTAAAGTTCTCCCTTGACGAAAAATATAATAATATTTCGCTTTATAAATTCCCGCCTTGGGCGCATCTCTGATGCTCTATAATTTACATACTGAAGTAATAACTTAAACTTTCACAAGTCACAGACCAAAATAATCTCAGTTATAGGAATTTCGTCCCGTTTAGACAAATTGGTTTATGTTAATTATTATCTTAAATATGCAGTTCGTACTGAAAGTATTTACCGTAAATATATTTCTTGTTTATTCTTTAAAGTAAATTTACTATGTGTTTGTTTGTACGTCTTAAGATTTATGTGATAGCCGGATTCCGCTCCATCTGAGCATATTAGATAAATACCTTTATCTAAACAAAATAAAGCTAGGCTTAGTTTACAAAACCCAAACCCAAGAGCATGGGATTATGTTATTCCAAATTCATAGTGCATCATCATGATACTTTCTAAATCCTAATCCTAACTAATATTATAAATGCGAAAGTAACTGTGTCTGTCTGTCTGTCTGTTACTCTTTCACGCCAAAACTACTGAACGGATTTGAATGAAATTTGGTATACATACGGTTTAGACCCTGGGAAAGAACATAGGCTACTTTATATCCCGGAATTCCCACGGGAAAACTTTTTAAGGCGAAGCGAAGCGCGCGGGATCAGCTAGTATTTGATATATCCTTACGGCCCAAAAAATATAACCGATTATTGCTTGACTAGAACATGTAGTTGAGACTTTTGCTTTTGCTCCAAATGTATCAATAGTCAAAGTTCTTGAACGCTGGCCAACACACAGTTGGCATATAAAGAAGTAATCGACATATTTCCGTAAACACCAAGTTTTGGGCAGGAAGTGCGGTCCGAGGTACAAGGATTAAGAAAACAAAACACGATCGAACGTGAAAACTTCAATATACTTACAAACCGTTGAACATTTTGAATATCGAATATGAACTTACGCAATGTTCAAAGATTCAGATTTGTCTTTTTTAACTTTTTTGCTATGGATTGTTTTGTATATGTGTTCGATGAAGAAGTAGACTCTGGTTTGCTCCAACTTTAAATGTATTTATTACTTAATAGTACTTATATTAATATTATTACATTAAACTATTTATTATATCATATTATGTATATTCTTTACAATGAATCTGTATTGGTTCGATATCATAAATAATTACTTAAGTAAGTAGTCCGGGAAGAATATATTGCCTAAAGTGGTAATCATGTGTAATAATATTTTTATTACCTTTTATGAATATCATAATGGATGGAGGTAGTTATAGCCGTTTGTTTACGAGCAAATAGAACTCGTAAAAATACAATTAAACCTTCTTCAATCTGCGCTACAGTTTTATGAGAGGAGCAGAAAAAAAACATAGCTCACTTATTTTTGTGCTATGTGTCATACCTACCTCAGATATAATGTGGCTTCAAAAATAACAATCTATCTGTACGCTTTAAAATAATAAGGTGCCAATCTCAACGACGTTAGTATACAATAAAATACTATAGTTCGGTATAATATCGAAATAAAGAATTGTGTAAAAGTTTTATAGCTAGCCAGGCACCATCCTGTCACCTCGCTTGTTTCGTATTGTCACGTTGCTTTCATTTTTTTAAATAATTCAACAGAATGCAGTAGTTGACACTTCTTGATGCTATTGCAAGAACGCAACCCTCGTTAGGGCGTGGTTTGACAGGCGACAGAGACTTGCAAGGCTAGACGATATTTTCTATTGTTAAAAAAATCTAGCTATATACTTATTCTATTGTTTCTTTTTTAAATAATATATTTACGCGTATATATTAGTAGGTACATTTCAAAAAGTATTCAGTCTTAGAATACTTGTGCAGCATTTCAGGTCCCTTCAGATCAGATTTGAATGAATATAAGTTATTGTCAAAATACATGGATTCAAAATATTATATCGTCCATGCCGTCCATTACGATGGCTACACTACATTCTGTAGGATAAATTACATTTTAAATGTAAACAAAATTATTTGTTGCGATTTGCCTAGTACGTGGGACCAAAGGTGGGTGGGAAAAAAAGAAATCGTCTATTCGCCTTACATCGCATACTCTACATATACGTATCACCACGTATATGTATGTCGAGTATAATGATTTCAGCTGTGTTGCAGAACCTGCACTGAAACTACTTGTCGCGCCAGCTTCATCACTGTCGCCGCTCCGTAATTACATCGACAGGCGATCGTTTAGCTTTACAGAATAAAGGACATGGTTCAACCGTTAATGAATACTACTTATACTACTATACAGACCTACATTGAAAGTATACACCACATAGAAAGTTATAAAATTGGATTCAAATTATTTTCTTACACCTATAAAACGGAAATGATGTGAGGTGATGTTTTCAAGGAGTTTGTAAAATGTATTATCCATTTGTTATACTTATTAATTATTAAAGTTAGCATAGTAAAACCTACTACAAGTACGAGTACTAACCTAATTTAAGTATGTTTTACCAGATCATTATTTACTTTATCATGAGGTCGTTGAACTCCGACCGGCGGCGTAGGCATCGCCGTTGCGTCGGCGTCTTGTTTCCATCGTGATCAGCTACTTGATAAGTTTATTTTAGGAAAGCTATCATCATTCATGACACTTAGGTATTTTTAGAATATTTTAATATTTCAATTTGGTTTTGCAAAGTAGTTTTATGATATTAATATAAGGGACCGTCCGCGTCCGCTACAGATGCAAAGGACACTCAATAGTACTATTATGTACTTCATGTCATATCATGTCATGGTAATATCATGTCATGTTGATTGAATAGTGACACGATGAAGACATAAAATATAAATTAATCTTTTGATTGTTAAAATAAGCGAAATCGATATTTTTATGAAGGAGCTTCGAGGACATTATATAAATACCTAATTATTAATTATATTTATGTGGATTTTATAATTATAGCAATTTGCAATATTACGCGCAACACCGCTGTTACTGTAACTAGGGTCTGTGGCAAATTTTACAGAAATTGCTTCATAATCCCTTTAGTTGTTGCCCGCAATAAGCACTCCAGCAGAAAGGTACCAAATGTGTTGAATATTGTCGGCCATCTGCATTCTACAGCAGGGCCTGAAATTCCGTGGATACGACAAATATTTATACTATAAATATTTAAACCGAAAGTAGATTTTTTCTGTAGTAGCTTTTTTGTATTTCAGGTCTCAAAAAATAGATATTTTGTATCTTTAAACAGATAAATTTCAGACATACATAGTTACGTGTACTGCTGTGCAGCTATTTCATTTCATTTGTATTGTCAATTCGCGGACGTTTTCATTATGTTATCACTAACTATTATGATATAAATTTTTCTAAAAGTTAAAAATGAAGAAATACATTTATAAAATGAGGCTTCCCGTCTCACCACTCTTTATTGCCCTCCATTTTGCAACTGAAAAACATGGCTTTATTTAGTTTTGCGGTGCAAATGACGTGCTTAGAGCCGAGTGCTGGTCGCCATATTGTTTGTTTAAGACTGGTTGTGTGGTGTGTAGGAACTTTTGTTTCACTCTAGATATTAAAGTTTATATTTAGTCATTTTAATTATCATTTTCGAATTCTACTTTTATTGCACTTGCTGAGCTGTTATTTAATTTTTTATATTACTTAATCAATGGATTAACCGGTTGAATTTCGTGAATGCAGACACAACATAAAATCTATAGTGTTTCGCGGGATATCGCGATATCAGTCTATTGGAAAACAGTATTAAATTTATTTTTTATTTTAATTTATGGAAAACTTACAGCTAAAATTTAACAGTTTTACACTGTATTGCTAAACAAAAACTGAGGTATTCTCGCTATAATTGTATCATTATTTTAACACGGTTTAAAAAATATATCTTCTAAACCAATCGTGTAAGTATAGGTACTTTCTGTCTATATCTTTAAAGTATTTAGTTGGAAAGACGATGTTGCTGAGTTGCTGCAACTGTCCGTAGCTACTTGCTGTATGCCAATTCATTAGTTCCTAGTTATTCTAGGCTCGAATGTCGCTCTATTTATTAATTCCTGCGGTCCATACTTGACCTATTTCGCTGGACACGAGGGGAAAATTTAATTAATTTTACCATCGAGACATGTCACAATGCTGAATAAGATTAAATAAAATATTTCTTGCGTAATCGCAGAAAGTGTCCAGTTATTTTATTTCAATAACAAATTGTGTATGAGTTCCATGAAATTAAATATCCATGTCAAAGGCAGTAGGTAGGTTACCATTTTTTACTTCATACTATTGACATTGAGGTTAAAACCAATGTATTATATAAAAACTAGGCTTATAAAAACAACAAAGCTTGTTCAGTATGAAGGTCTAAAGAGAGACATGTCGAATAATTTGTAACAGCTTGAATATATACAAAGGTATATTACCTATGTTTAAAGTTTTTGTATTTTGCCAATAAAAAGCCTTTCACAATGCGTGATGTGTGTGACCTATCGGATCATGATAAATAAATTGGATGCCTCATCATGCCTGAGCCAGCGGATAAATTGTAATTGAACTGATATTTTAACAAATTGTATTACATTTTGGTTGCATTTCTCCATATTACAGACTGTTGAGGTGGCAACTGGCCGCGGGTGACATAAGGCAGCAGCAGGCGACTTGACGCAGCGACATTACTGGGGCCCTATTGCGAAATCAAAAAGAAGGAAAATTCTTTACGGTAAATCGTTACCTATCAAAACAAGTTCGCGATAGGGAGCATGTTTACTGCGGGATGTCCCATGACGCTCGATTCGTCGACCATAATAATATTAAAGGGTCTAGACAGATGGACCGCATTTCAACTGCAATTGAATGCAGTTGACACGACTGCAATAGGACTGCAAACCAAACGCGAAGTCCGATTGCAGTTCAATTGCAGTCGGCGTGCAGTCGGACTTCGCGTTTGGTTTGCAGTTCTATTGCAGTCGTGTCAACTGCATTCAATTGCAGTTGAAATGCGGTCCGTCTGTCTAGACCCATATATGTAGTGACGTTGCGACACGTTTTTATCTTAACCTCAAGTCGTCGTCAGCCAATTGGTACCTTAAAAAGTAAGCACGTGACGCACAAATGTGATGATTCGTACGGATCGAACGTGATTAGAATATGCCTTCAAAGTTCCCTAGCCTTTGTTAAACCAAAAGTTACTTTATTCTCAAGGAATAAAATTCACAATGTTACGGAAATCTGAAGGAGGTAGGGACCGATACGGTAGAAATTCGGTCGCGTCGTTCTATGCCAAAAGGTTAGAATGTTGATAGATCTTAAGATTTTTCTGAGGACTAGTAAAAAAAAATTGTTTTTAGAAAAACTGCTACATTTTAAAATATAGTTTATGTTTTTGCATAATTAGTAAACCCTAATAAAAATCTGTTAAAGCTTCAATGGAAGCAACTCTTAGGTACCTACCTTTCATATTCAGCAGACCCCTCAAAATAGCTGATTAAAGCGAGTCAATCCTCAATGAATTGGGATCGAATTTCGGCTAATTTAGCTTCATAGTAGAAAACCAACTAGATAATGATTCGGAAAATGTTTGTAATGCTAACATACCTTGAGCATTTGGTGCTGAATGCTGATATAGGTATATAACACTCATTTCAAAGGTCAAAGCTAAAAAGATTTTAGTAAAAAAAGCGTACAATAGTCTTACAAGTAGGTAGATACCTACAATATAACGGTTAGTCATTCATTGTTCTTAATTTTTTGAAGCTTCTCACGTAGTTTCTCTTTGGAGGAAATTAAAAGTCCGTAATAGCGAAGTAATACCTGTGGACTAGGTATAATATAGTATTTTTGGACAAGGAATAATTAAAATCATAACATTTTTTTATTACCTTACACAACGTTATTAGCGTGATATCCTTAAGAATAATCAGAAGGTATATTAATTAAATTAGTGCAACCACATACAATGTGAAATAAATCGAAGTAACCAATAAAATGTGATAGCCTCTACTACCGTTATGATTGGATTTCCGAAAAATAAAGTGTACAGTCAGTCACACGGGCGAACGTTAAATTTGCTTCCATAGAGCGCACGTGGTGCTAGATTAAAACGACTGTCATTTGTTTGGTGCAGAAATCACGGGTTAACTGTAGGTATTGTATTGTGTCTACCAACCACCTCTCTAGGTTTATGTGATTTTTTGTCACACACATAAGGATTTTAGATATAATTGTTTGTGCGTCTAGGTGACTCACAGAACTTTTGATTGTCAGCTATGAATGGTCACACGAGTCCGCGTATGCCAAGTATGTAGAATTAACCTACAAGAGCAATAATATATATAAAAAAGTGAATAACTACTACAATATTAAAGGGTAGGGTAACGTAACGTATATACCTAGGGACATTTTAGACTACCCCAACTTTGAAGCTATCGCAGCATACAACTAAGATATTAATGTGAAATTTTCTTTATTCGGTAGGATATACTATAATCTACTAGCTGTTCGCGAAAAAGTTTTCCCGTGGGAATTCCGGGATAAAAAGTAGCCTATGTTCTTTCCCAGGGTCTAGACCATATGTATACCAAATTTCATTCAAATCCGTTCATTAGTTTTGGCGTGAAAGAGTAACAGACAGACAGACAGACACAGTTACTTTCGCATTTATAATATTAGTTAGGATTATCACTAGTATTTGTGCTAAAGCTTTACCCCCTTATTCATAGAGAAGTTACAGAACGTTTTAACTAATAAACTGTTTTGTCCCTCTCCAACAAAGTACAATTTGTTCTTTGACTGAGAGGGACAAAACAGTTTATTAGTTAAAACGTATTGTAACTTTTCTATGAATAAGGGGGTTAGTGTGGCCAGATTTTATTAAATTAAGATAAAAGTAAAAATGCTTGTTTTGACCCAAGGTACGTTACACGTTTGTACCTTGGGACACTGTTTCCTATTGCTTTGAACTATGGAAAATGCAAACTTCTAAATAACGCCTTATATCTCTGTTCTTATTGATTTACTGCATCTCTCTTCTGTCTAGCACTAATAAGAACAGAGATATAAGGCGTTATCTAGAGTTTTGCATTTTCCATAGTACAAAGCCATAGGAAACAGTGTCCCAAGGTACAAAAAAGCAATATTTAACCAAAATTTAAATATCTTTATTTTAATTTAGGAATCTTTCAGATAATTGCCATGTCATAAAATTAAATAACTGAAAAGTTATACGTGACATCCATGTCTTTTATTTTGAGCATGCCTCAATGAGATAAAACAACACAAAAAACTATACAAAAGCTACTTTTGACTCCAAAAAACTTCATATTGTCTTCACCACACACTCGATGCTGGTATGATCACGAGACTCACTAGTTTTGCCAAGCGAGTAAAATACTATGCCTAGGGTAGAATTTTAATGTGTTTATTTAGCCGGTTTTTAAAATACAATCAATGTCCCGAGGTACAAGCGTCCCAAGGTACGTTACGTTACCCTATTGTAAAACACAACACAATTCGAATGAAGTTCGATGCACGATTTATTTATCTACAAACTATTCCAGCGGCTAAACCGTTCAAAATAGATATAATCCTTTTAGATGCACTATTGACATGGCTGAGGTTCTCATAAATTTTATGATCCCGCCATCATAGATTTGAGGATGAATTTGCATACGGAGACGAGAAAAACACGCGCCACGAGTTGAGCGAAAATACCTATCTATCATAATGCTTTTGCACATTTATCCTGATATATTAGATATTACTTTGTGGTTTCAGAACGTTTTAGATCACGATAATACTTAAGAGGAAGTACGAGTACTTTGAAAGTCTATCATTTATGATGATTTAAGTACTTACCTGCTGAAATGTTATGTGGTGGCTTGAAAAATTAATTATAATAATATGAACAGTATCCTATTTACAGACTTTCTGCCTTTTCCACCATATTTTATTTGGATATGATAAAAAAAAGTCTGTTACTCATAATTTCAGAGAATGGCATAGCATGATTGTTATGCCCATAACCCGAGTCCAGGTTGTTCTATGTGCCCATAGAAGTAATAAAACTAACGTTATGCCACATTTAACCTTTATCAAAACCTTCTGAAAGTATTTAAGCAAAAAAATTGCGATACACGTTTAAATATATGCGCGGAAAAGCTCATCGGACTGTTAAAAAAGCAGCTGTAATTTTCGCCGCCCATTAACACGATTCGATTAACAGAACCGGGGAAGTTTAATCAGGATTAACAAACAGAACTCGATTAACGAATCGATTCCGCCACATGATAACATATTCAATATGTGCGGTAATAATCCTAGCGACATCACAGTGGAACAGAGGCGAGGAGACCACGCGACTTGCATACTGACGTGTGGGACAAGTTACAGGCTTACCGGGACAAGATTTAGCGCGGCTTGCACAACAAAGTTAATCAAAATTAAGTCGTTTGCGTCTTGCTCTGACATTATACTGCTTGATCATATTTTTATTTAATTTTGATTACTTAACTTGGCCGTCCACCAACCCGCACTTAGCCAGCGTGGTGGACTAGGCCTAAACCCTTCCTTCATTGGAAGGAGACCCGTGCCCCAGCAGTGGGGACGTAATGGGTCGTGATGATGACTTAACTTTGTTGTGCAAGCCTAAAAGAGAAAAAAAATCCTACCAGCCAAATGTTATTTCATATATTTTTGCCAAATTCGTTTATGACTACTCTACTACTATGAAAGCACGTGTAGAGAGCCATTCCGTAGCGTCACCGTCTAAAACGAGAATAAAAATAATATAAATAGGACTTCATAAAATTTTGTATGTAGCCAGGATTAACACATAGGCTACCTTTCATCCCCGAAATCTCACGAAAACTTTTTTTAAGCTGTAGTCAAGTTTATGGAAGTATTTGGCTATGAGCCTCAAATTTTTAAACACAGCCGTATGCTACACAATTACACATGTAAGTGCATGCACAGGGACAGGCTGAAAAACAGCGTTGCGTTGCTGCCCTGCAGCTCAGACCCTTTTGTCTCCACTTATTATTAGTTTTAGTTTATTTTTATTTTAACATAATATATGTTATTGAGACTAATCAAAATATTTTTCTTTCTTTCTTTGCTTTTAAATTCCTTCATTAGCACTTGGACCACCGAGTTATTATGTGACATGACCATGCGTGTCTCCTATCTGTATAAAGGGTTTGTTCCATTTACGGAATACTAGGACCTTGTTAAAATTAAATTATGTACATAATGTCGGTGGCAATTTTATTGACGCGTGATAAAATGGGGATATTAAACTCTTCGAATAACTGGAGTTGTTCGTACTTCAGCACATGAAACATATTATTATGTGTTTCATATTTTATGAAAACTGGCTATAGGTGATAAGTATATAAAGTTATAAATTTCTCGTATGCTCAATTGCTCATCGCTGAATCTTATTGCTATTTCTATGCGGACTACTTTTTTTTGGTGAAGTTTATTAGCTTCTTGGCCATACATGACAAAATTATAAATAGGTACTTGATATTCAATTTTAAATATGATTAGTTATATCGCATCTTCAGTATAAAAGGGGCTTAACTCTAAATTTCACGATACTGAGTTACAGTCATAGAAAGACCAAAAAAGGTATGCTCTATCCGATGTGATATGGACAGGTCGTCAAAGGTTTAGATTTATACAGGTTTAAAACCGATTGTTCCTCTTTAGTTCTGTACTTCTATTGTATTGTAATTCACCCTTTAGAAGAAAATAGGCTCATATCGTAAAACATCCATCAATCATTAAATTATTTTAGTGTTAAATAGACATTTTGAGACTTATAGCAATATTATTAAAAAAAAATAGAATTAAAAAGGCCTAAGTATAAAATAGTCTTTTTAAAAGTATTGAGTTCAGAACAATAAAGGCTTAAGTAATACTAGTTTTGGTTAAAAAATCATAAAATAATATTTATAGTACAAGAGCTTTACGTCTATTATATTAACAAAAAAAAGACATCCCAGGCTTCATGAATAAAATATAACATAGTCCCATTTTTACCCATATTAGTTAAATCAATACTATCAAAGTTGAAAATGAAAATTTCCGGATAGTTTTTTGCGATTTGCCAACAATTTAGTTTTTTTTTTTTTTAAATAGTTATTTATTCAGTAGAAATAAACACACTTAACAAAAAACAAAAACGCCAAACTGTACAACAGTTTGTTGGCGTGACGCGCTCTTAACATTTGTTTTAGCAAATCTTACAACTAATATACCTACTTAAATAACCTAACCATAATATATACATAGATACAGTGAGTATGAATTACGCCTCTATTATCCTGAGGGTGCGATATGTATATTTGCAAGTCACATTGTGGCATTAGGTGGTAAATTATCCATGATAAATGCTTTAAGCAAAACCCGAGTCCGCGTTGTTCTATGAAGCAAAATAACAGACAAGAGGCAAGAAAAAGTAGTTTTGCGGATACAAAAAATACCTTACGTGTTCGAATATGTCAATATGCCCATAGGGCTCTTATCAGTGCATATTATTATAAGCAGTACACTTAATTTCACTTATCACTGACAGGATCTAGTGCTCCTTATGTTTGCTTGTCTCTCCATAAGAGGCTTTTCCAACATCTTGTTAATCTAAATTTATGTGCATATACTTTGAATAAATGTCTTACTACTGCTCAGCTGACATGCACCAGACTCGAGAATTTCTTAAAATGGCAAATACAAATTCCTACAAATTAAAGCTGTCACATCCAATTTGAAGTTGTAGCAAAAAGGTGGTTTCCCATTTTGGTGCCTGCTTTGAACAATAAAATAACACACATGCCCGAGCTTTAAATCATGGCGAAGCAATAGCAAAGGCAAACTTTTTCACCTTCTGGTCAATCTAATTACTTATGCATACATCTTCAAGTTAGGGTTTCTGAAAGAGATCAAGTTTTGTCTAATATATACACACATTAATTGTAACTTATTAATAAAAAATCTTATTGTTACTAGACAATAAATTTCCTAAAAAATTAATAGGTAAATTCAAGTCAATAATTTTCTTAAAAGTTTTACAGTATGGTAGCAATCTAAATCGTTACATATTTTTACAAAGTATGATAAAGCTCACATCATGCGCAGATCACCATTAATTTGTTTTGTTCCGGCAAACAGAAATATAACAAAAACTGACTGAGACATTGCCAAGATGCCACAAAGATAGATGAACGCTAAATATTCACAAATAAATCGCAAGTGAAAATGACGGCTTTATGTGTGTTGTTAGAAAAAGAGAAAAATAAAGTATTTTTCATAATTGTTGGAATTTCTGCAGATTTCGTATAGTTTTAAAGGAAATAGATGCGATTGATCACACTGATTTACTTTGAACTTGAGCCTTCAGCTTACATAGTGGCGTTACTAAAACAATGGTTATAAAGTTAATTATCTTTCTTTGTTTAAAGTGTGTAAAAACAAAGAATTACTTAAAGGCTTCCCTTGGAGAACCTTCCTTGAAGATTTTCCCCTTTTTAAATCCCTCTGTATAAATTGCAATTTAATAACGCACAATGATGCCAATGGGCCTCTGTCAAAATGAATCAAATTATTTGATTGATTGATTGCTTGATAATAATAATCGGTTAATCATGATGATGAGTTTTTTCCAAGTAGGTCAAGATGGACGTACAAAATATAATTCATCTTATCCACTTCCGAAGGATACTTCAAATCAATACTTTGGCTTCCTGAAAATAAAATCATTAACCGTTGCAGTAGTATTACAGAAGCTATTTATGTCTATTTAGTAATTATAAATATACCTACCTACTAACCAAAAGTTAAAGTAATTTGCTAATTTTGAATTGCATAAATTATCCAGGATCGTAAATAGAGTAGGTACATTATATCCCAATTCTAGATATTTAAAATTTATGGTGAAAACTTCGAATTGGCTATACGATATAGGATAGGTAGCTATACTTACCCAATATATATATATGTGTTCGACGCTCAAACCTTACAGAATATAATATATTTGAAACAGATCTTTGAGTTTTGTTGACTTTGGATCTAGGATACGTGTATTTTTGGCAGTGTTGACATTATTAAAGAGATTGGCGAATATCTCTATCACGGTTGAGTCTGAGTAAACAGTACTTATCTAACCTTTTCTAATATTTGTCAAAAAATCTTAAATACGAGACGTGTGGGTCGATATGTCTCGACGTGGTTGATATCAGGATGTCATGATAGTTTGTAAGGTTGTCTGGAAGGAATGATTTTGAGTGATAAGACTGAAGGCGACCCCTTGTCATGAAGGTTTCCGTTGTGGAATGGCCGCAGTAGAAAAGTCTATTTATTTACCGAGTCTCGGGTTTTGGCTGTTAAATGTTTTTGTTTTGGAATATCGTCAACCTAGCTAGAAATTGAGGTATGTATTATGACCACCTCTAAATACTGGACATTTCAAATGCAAGTCCAGCAGTAGGTATAGGTCAGGGTTCGGGGTATGAGAGTGGTCACAAGTATTAGCCGGAAATATTAGGTTAAATCTCAAATGTTACTTGGATATGCTAGTTCTCTAGTTAGAAATGCAAATTAGTTCTACGGAATAAACTTAATTTATGCATACAAGTATTCAAATAATGAACCTAATTTACTTGGGTACTTGTACTACGTAGGTTTTAATACGCATGTGAATTTAAACCACATTTTTGAGTTTGTATTTTTGAAAAGCTGATGCTCGCTTAGCATCGCTAGGCCAAGTACCTACTCGTATTACATACTATGAGAGTAAGTGTTTTATGTACCTAATAGGTACCTACAATGTTTTTAAGTTTATCTTGTGTAATACTAATAAGTTCTCAATTGTTTTTTTAATGTGTATGCAGTTTGATACGAACGAAGATTGCAGGCTTATTTATCCTAATCCTAACTAATACTATCAATGCGAAAGTAACTATGTATGTCTGTCTGTTACTCTTTCACGCCAAAACTACTGAACGGATTTGAATGAAATTTGGTATAAGTACTTACATAATTATGGTCTAAACCCTGAGAAAGAACATAGGCTACTTTTTATCACGGAGTTCCCTCGGGAAAACTTCTTAAGGCGAAAAGAAGCTCGCGGGGACTGCTAGTGAATTATAAGTTTGGAACTCTACTGACGAATTTCTGCAAATTTTTCGCTGCGTTTATGGTTTGTATAAATAATATTTATTGTTTGCTTTTAAATAGGTACCTACCTATTTATTTTCTTGTTTTCATTGGACACTCTAGATCTTCTAACATAGAACAAAATCAACGCATTTGCAATGTGAAATAGTACTAAACCAGATTTACACCGTGAATTTAAAGTTAACCTTTTAAGGGTGGTTTTCGTCAAACTCTGACCAGAGCCACATCTAATAGCTAAGCAGCTAAACTCTTCGTCGGTTAGTTCCAAGTGTTTTACTTTTCACAAGCTTTTAACTCCAGAAGACTACAAATTGAATTGAACCTTCTCACACTCGCTGCTGAAGCATGTCTGACCTGAATATCCCGTTTATCTGAGACCACTGGCCAGTTGTTGAGACTTCATGCGACAAGTTGTGTTGGATGCTGCGTTATTAGTATTAATTTTAATGTGGATTAAATTGTAATGATTAACATTATAACATTTTTTTTTATCCGGAATATAACTTGAATCAATATAGGCTTTTACCTTAATGATGAACACTAATGTAGAGCCAAAATGTATCGAGGACGGACCCTATTTACCACCCGTTGAATACTGTATATACCTAAATATGAAAACAGTGTTAAATTATTGTAATTTCTTAAACATCGTTATAAGTGTAAGCAATGATCAATTGCCACATTTTTGGGAAAAATAATAAAAAACAACAACAGATTATTGGAAGTAAGGTGGCCAATATTTCAATCAGTAAATTGGTTTATGGCACTTTTGTAAACATAACAGAGGACCATTTTATTCGAAACAGGCTAATTGAATTTTCCTTTTACGCCGTTTTTCCCTTTACATGAGTGCTATCACGTCTCTGTTATTGTGTGTCAAGTTTTTATAATTAGGTACGTCGTCTGCATTTTTGTTTATTTACATAAATAAAGGTAACATGAAAAAACACTTATTTAATTCTATCCCGGGCACTTACTTCGTTCCTCAGACGAAACCATTAAACATCGTTAAAAACCACAATGACAACAACCATTCCAGAAAAAAAATATCAAAGACTGGCACAAAAGAAAGAAAAACTTACAGGAAAGCGCTCCAACCATTGACACTTTTTAAAAATAAAGTCCAATCGAACACATTCAAATTCGGAACCACGAAAGTTAGGGGTGCCGAAAACTGGCGGGATTTTCCGACACACGACCGGCCGCCCGCCACCACTGGCCAGACTGCAGAACTGCCTGAATGATGATAGCGTCCATTGATAAGATGTTGTTCCGGAATGCCGGGTGGCGACAGATTAGGGAAAGCGAAAAATACTTTTAGAGTTGGCAACATTTTAGCAGCGTCCGAGGTTTACACTGTTTTAAAAGTTACACGGCAAAGTTTAAGACAGTTGATAAGAGGGATTCTTTTAGCAAATGTGTAGGTACTTACTTATATCTAAACGTTATAACTTTAAGAGTAGTTACAGCAGCAAGTAGATTTTGTGCATTTTATTTAATAAATCCTATAAGTACTTATTAGGTTTCGTTTGTATGTTAATCCATACGTACTATCTAACTGGTAGGCAGAATTGTAATAAAATACTGAAGTTAATATTTATTGAAAATATGTAGATATTATCATGATACTTATAATTTGTGTTGGTATTTAGTGTGTTACGTGTATAAACATTATAAACTTGGCAAAAAAATTAAGGTGGTGTTTCTACCAGCGAAAAGAGAAGGCAAGACGAGGTTTTTTTGAAATTTGTATTTTTCTCCTAGGCTTAGCAACTATGAATACTTACCTACCTAATTTAAGTTCAGAAATAGATAGATATTCTTTATTTGTACAGAAAAAAATTGATAACATTACAAACAACTTAATCTAACACGTATGTACAAATGGCTTAAAGCGATTTCTTCCAGAAAATAGTTTTTTCATATAGCCTGTAAATATAGAGCTACCTAGAACAGTATAAATCAGCAAGCGTCCAGGCGACCGGGACCCAGTAAGACCCAGTACAAAGAATCACTCTCCATCTCATAAATTTTATAACACCGACGATATACCGGTTTATATCTGCCCCTGCAACGACTGACACATCTAGTTTAAAACTTTCAGTGTACTAAAACTAGTGGTAATGCAATAATCGCCAGGATTTAGTGCTCAAAGTGTATAAAAATAATACCTTTCTTCAGCAAGAGAGTTTGCGAGGAAGTTTCCAAATGTCGGTCGTAAATAATTTTGTGGTTGGCAGTCAATTTCTTCATTACGTATACCCAGGTAAATATTTTATGAATAATATAAGAAGTTATGAATGAACCCTAATTTCCTTTATTCAACCTTCCACTTCACTTACAAAGTCTTATGTGATGAGATGACATACGACCATGTTATAGAGCCTCATTACAATATTGAGTTTCATCTCATATTGTAATGAGTCTGAAAATATAATTAACTTACGGAATGGAATGGAATTGGAAATTTAACTTGGTATTTAATTTATCCAACCATCAAAGTTGATGGAACATTATATTTTAGGTAATAATACTTCACCAACGAAGTATAAACAAGTGATAACTGTAACATAGAAACCATTTCAACGTTGTTTTCAGAAAAGTTCCTGGATAATTTATTTCAATATTTATGCATAAACTGACCTATCTTTTTAGTGCTCTCTTGCAATGCATTTGCTTACATTACAAATGTATTTTTCACACGTACGTATAATGGTCCTTTTGTGCTTCATCCATGTTGCATAATATTAGTTTAAAAAATCTTACGATGATTACCCTAACTATATATAATATACCTAAATTGCAATTGCATTTAGAATTTCAGCTTCAGCGAATATTATAGAACGATATTGGCTATGGCTAAAGGTGCGTGTGGTATGTAATATTGCGTTGTTGAATGTCTCAATGAAATACCAATAACTATGTTTAGCATTCCAGAATGTTCTATCTGCTAGTGTGCTGAGTTGCGAAAGTTATCGCTTCGGTCGGTTCAGGCACATGAATACTAAATAATATTTTGCGTAACGATGAATACATTTACCCTGCTCTTGTGATGCGGATCAGATCAGATGTTTGCTACTACACTCACGGGCAATGAAATAGTTCCACTCACAAAGTGCTGACACTAAGCGATCCCATTTTTTTCAAAACATCGAATTTTAAATTTGAACAGAATAATATTATTGTTTTTAGTTGGTAACATCCTGATGCTCTTTTAAATGTACTTCAATGTTCCACAAGGCGTGGAATGAACCTTTTCATTGCCCGTGAGAGTATCTTATCGGACATATTCGATCAGTGTAACGATTTGCTATAAATTAGTTATGACGCGTGAATTTTTAGTGGACACTTTTCAACCTCAGCTCAAACCATATTTAACCTGACCCTGACCAACCCCAAAGGTCACGAAGATTGTTAAATAATATTTGGTTGCGACTTGGCGAGTGAAAAATATATTTTAAGGAATAAGTGTAACGGGGAAGTAACTCAGGAAAAGCTTATATTTCTCCCACAATTTGAAACAGTAAAAATTAACAAGCTTTCTAAATATGGAATCTTCTTCTTCATCAGCCTTATAGCAGCTTACAGCTGGACATAAGCCTCTGCCAAAGCATTGGATGCGATCTGTAGCTTTCAAGCGCGTCCATTATTACCAGCCACCTTTCCCATCCCACTCAACCTAGCCGGTATGTATCCCTACGAATATTTCAGGCTTTACCGGCATAACCGTAAAATATCTCTTTGTGTACTTTTTTCAGCAGTCTATGTCCCTTAAAACAACAGTGTGAAGTGGTTGCAGCAATTAAAGGCAAAAAGGGAGATTACAGGCGTCAGTGTATTTTTATGTTGTCAATATACATATATTTTCTTTGTGTAAGACAGTAAGTAATACAGCCTGGAAATTTACCGTTGAACTTTCCCACATACGTACTTACTACGCAACTTTAAATTTGTGTCCAACTTTGAAATAGCAGAAATACGGCTATTCCGACAATTAATGCTGATTGAGAAGGTGTATTTAGACTGTCTAAACTTTAGTTGTTGAGTAGATGTATTTACCTTCCGACGGAAAAATTCAAAGCTTACTGATAAAACTGCACCCTGTATTTGTGTATGAAAATGGCGGAGATTCCATAGAGAAGTGAACACTGGCGTGTGATTGGACGAAGAGTGTCGTTTGTGGATACTGGACCTAAATATACGTGAACTATTTTCAGCTGACGCCGCGTGTCGCTTGCAGACCGCATGTGGAGTGTAGCGGAGGTACAGTCGCCTAGAGACTACAACAACATACAGTCACACTGTTTGAGAATTTAATACGAGGTAACTACAATTTAGCGTGTCGACGACATAAAATAAATGGTCTAGAGTTTTTCTGAAGGAAAGTAGTGAAGGGATTAGCAGTAAGATAAGTTGCGAGTTTCTGACTGCCCAGAGTGCCAACTGCCCAAAATTGATTAAGTACTTATAATTTAATTTGTTAGCTAATTGTACAAAAATCTCACGATATCTTCGTTTATGTTTAATTTGCAATAACAATGAAACCATTAGCTTTTCTGAGTCATTTACCTTTGTAGTATAAATAGAGTTATAATTAGTATCACTACTATACCTCCGCTACACGCAGCCACCGTCTGAACTCAGAATCCAAACACATTACCGTCTCGCAACCTCTACGCTTTGAACGTTTATTACACCACTGAGTTAAACATTGATTAACTATAACAAACTCTTGCTAATTACGCTAGTGCGGCCATAAAACGCTGTGTGATCGCATCATTCGGAAGTGAACATGGGAACATAAAACAAGGATTAAGTGGCAATGGTGTGTTTGACGGGAGCAATGGGGACGCTACTATGGATTGGTTTATTGATGGTGTCGGCCGGTGCTGGTGCTGATATGACGCTAGGTAAGTAAAGTGATACAAAAAAAAACTCAATGTAGGTATTAAAGAACACTAAACATATTGTCTTCTTATGATAGGTCTATGATACAAAACATAAGGTGGTGTGTTAATCAAAATGTGTAAATCTGCAAAGATATTTTGGACACTATTATTTAACTGTTAAATCCTTTTCAAAGTCGGCTAAAATATTTAATACTAGAAAATAATATAATTTTAATCAATACCATTGCTGATGCTGACACAATTATGCTAAGTTTACGCTATTGGAAAACCATTTCACATCTCATGAAAGACATTAGGCGTTACGACCTCTCTTCAATCAGTAACAGGACAATGCAAATCCATGACAGTATCGGGCTATTCAATATAATATTGAAGATTAGGCTTATATTGAATCAAAACCATTGCCTACTTTATATCAATATTCAATATTCAGTAGACATTTGAACTCGGATTTTAGCTGAAAATTTAATTTTAATCTCTTTTAGATAAATGCTCCAACATACATAATTGCATACAGCCCGACAATGAGACTATTGGATATGTGCATTGCGTATGCACAATTGCACATGGATATTTTGTCATAATCATGTATCCGTAATAACTCAAGCCTCAAAGAGTAGACAGAGAGAATCAATGGACCAAATATTGATACTGCAGGGCAGTGAGAAAACTTAACGTTTGATTTCTTAATCCGAAAATTAAATCTTAGAATTTCCTCGGACAAGACACTTCCTCACCTAAAAGCTCTATTATATACCTAGCAGTCAATCCTGATTTTCGTTGTTTCTGAATAGTTTTTTCTGAGTGCCATCTCGTATTGTCGGCAACCATTCCGGCTCTAGTAGTATTTTATTCGATACAAAAGGTATATAGTCGAATGCTTTATTTTCCGTAACGATTATAGGGTGAGGTGTAAGTTTCGATAATTTACGCAAACAGAGGTGATTGCGATGTTATCCCAAAGTTGAACAGAATCTGAAATTTGTTTTATACTAGTGTATTAGTGACCGCTTCTTTGTAAGAAAATAATAATATACACTAAAATTAAAAAAAGAATCTTCACTTTTTCGTTTGCATAAGACGCCTTTTTTACTGTTCTGTTATGTTTTTTTTATGCAAAACAAAGTGTATTGTATTGTAAAATATCCAAACTTACACTAGACATCCTGTGCTGTAAATATTACCGGTCCACTGCCGCTTCACCCTACATATCGCACCAACAGTCACTGTAAACTCCGAACCAACCGAGCAATGTATTGCAGGTGGTATATTCTACGAGGACGATGTGGACATGCAGTCTGCGTTCAACCTGAGCACTCGCATGTATAACTTCACCTCTTCCATGCGGACCGTGCAGCGGGGGCAGATACTGGAGGTCAGCGAACATGTCTGCGATCTTGTTAAGGTAAGATGCTGATAAAGCCTTAAATCAAAATTTAGTGGTTTGGTGCGTTTAGGGTGTTTTAAAAGTGGTACTTACCTAAGTATAGTAAGTCAAACACCCCACTGTGTTTCAGAATTGCGATTCGGTAAAATCAGACTTCACTTCGCATCTCACTTCGATCTTCATTCTCCCTTCACCTTTCACTTCACGTTCGTACAGTTATGACGTTATATGTCATCTCATACATTATTTGTCAAAATCTCGAATTCGCTGTTCTACGGAAATTACAGAATGCCAATTTGAAAACTCACTCCGGATTCAGAATCGAGTTTTGACAATTAGCTTTATAGAATCGCAATGCAGGGGGTTCAGAGTACCCACTTTTGGCTTACTATACGTTTAGCTTTTTTACAACTCTATAGTAAATTTTAATGTAATCGCAACGTTGATATTGCGAGCTATTTCTAACGGGTTAGTTCGATATTCGAGCACTTTTTTTAAACTGACGGCAGTTTTGACAGTAACAGTAAAAACGCAGAGCCAACTCTCTGCCAATGGCAAAGTTAATAATGGCAACAATTTTGTAATTTTACGCGTAAATAATAATTACAGACTAGAACGGTCAACTACGGAACTTTGTGAATTCGTTACTAATGTTATAGGAAACTTCGGTAAGTCAATGATTACAGGCTGAAAGTGAAAGCTCTTCCAATGTAGTATATTATAGCACTTATACTGTTTTGTATTTTTATATTTTGTAGATGTATAATGACAAAATTAGAATCGATTCAGCCGTTTAGGAGCTACACTGCCACAGACAGATACATAGGCATGTTAAACTTTATTTACAGCACCCCAATTTTTCGTAGGTAAAACACAGACCAAAAGTTTAAACGAAATTAAAAGTTAACCATGTTTTGATAGTCATAAGTTTGTTTGTAATGATGGCGATAATGACTTTAAAGTGCAGGGAAACAGTGCTTTCTTTGTGAGGCTGAACGAAAATAGTCCCTGCTAGAGTCGAATTAACGTGTAAATTACTGTTTACCGATATCGATTTTGTAATTAGTCCATTGTCTAGTTCTACCATTCTACCATAGTTCTAGTCCGGTTTGAATGATTCAAAAAGCGGGCATATAATTTTATGGCATTTTCATTCTTACTCTCTTTTAGATTAGTGTCTGAAAAATACCTGCAATACTCGTACGAGTAAGATAGCAGATTCAGATTGCAGACTGTTCAAATGTAACGTCGTTTATCACCTACCATTATCCATATAGAATTAGAAGTCAGTAGGTCATTATAGGTGATACTGGCATTACACATTTCATGCTTTCATGTACCTATGTATTCGGAATAAAATATTCCGATAACACATTTTACAACCTTTCCATATTTAAGAGCTCACTTGCACCCATATTGAACCCTCAGAGTGCGAGTCAACATCTACAAATATCTGATGAAGTATGTGTACCAAAGTGATACCATTGAAATTGGTGTATATTTTCATCGCGCCATTTCCCTCTCACATCTCACCTTATCTCTGATACCAAATTAATTTTATGCTAACTTTTCTTGCTGTTGCTGCCAACAACTGACCGATCCGCTCCAGCGGCCGCTACACGAGTTAGTTATCGACGTCGATAAACTTATTTAATGCGTGATCCACCAATCTTGCCGCTGTATTTATGGCGGATCGCGATATAGTGACGTATATCTATGTCGATAACGAACCCGTGTAGGTGTGGCAGCATCTCGCTGGAGCCGATCTGTCACTATCTTACTATGTATCGACCCAGCCCTAATAAGTGTGGTAGGTCGCCAATTAAAGTCCATAAAGGGTGGTCTGCACATAGACCGCTGTTAAATCAGCACTGCTCAAGTCAGCTTTCCACTTGTCCCTTCTTACTATAACTACTGCGTTTCAGGAGGGCCTGATCGGCATAATCGACGGCACAGGCGGGCGCTCCAGCGAGCACATCCAGGCTGTGTGTGACATGCTCGAGGTGCCACACGTCCTCGTTCAACACAACGACTTGTTCACCGCCAACTGGTCCATACTGAACCTTTATCCTAGCGGGGAGGCTTATAATACGGTGAGTTGTTGTTAGAAGTGAGAAAAAATAACTATACAGGTAGTGGAAAAAGTGGTATAGTAAGCGAAAAGAAGGTGACTCAGTACACAGTAATAGTAATTGATTCGTGTAATTCAGTAATTCAGTCCGCAAAACTTTCTTCGTACAGGTGAATTACTTGATAAGATAACCGTGTACTAAAAATAACTGAGAAAGTTTATGGTACTTTTATTGTACCTAATATAACGAACATTAGAGGAAAGTGACATGATGTAGTTAGGTAAGTAAGAAAACCCAACCTATAAGTTAGTCTTGAAATCTATCTGAAAGCAATTTTTAATGAAATTGAATCCTGTACGATTGCTTTTTACCTACTTTGAGTTATATTTTATAAATGAAATGAAAGATATCTATTACATAAAATACTAAAAACTCACTTCTAATTTATTTCCAGGCATTGGAGAAATTGATCATTCACAAGGGCTGGCAAAGTTTCACGGTGCTGTATGTGAAGGGCCACATTCTGGGCAGAGTCGACAATCTGTTCAGACTTGGAAACGAAACTTCGGACATGATTGTTTCAGTACGAGAATTGAGTGGAGAAGATTACAGGTAGGTAAATAGAGACCAAAAACGTTAACTCTGCAAGTAGTTAAATATGTCTTTTTCTTTAATGCTACCATACTACCACCGACACCTTAGCAAGTAACAATTAAATAAATAAGCAGCGTCGCTCGCTTGTCAAACATATGTCAGATCCATACACGTTACGTCAGATTTGACAGGCAAGCGCCACTGCTTAGGTACAGTCAGCTGCATAAGTAGCTATACACATTTGAACCTTGTCAATCTAAAAAACCGCCTATCCATTCGTTGAAGCATTGACGGTTCGTCAGTTTGACAAGGTACAGAAGTGTTTAACAACTTATGCAGCTGACCGTACCTATTGTTTATTGAAAATCTTCGGCGGTGGCTTACCACTGGTAGCCCTAAATGATGCAATCGATCCTTCAGATAAATATATTGCCTTTGTTGCCTTCAGAGACGTGCTAATAGAAGCCAAGGAGTCAGAGTTCACAAACTTCGTGGTGGACTGTCCCTCGCAGAACATCGAGCTGGTGTTGAACCACAGCCAGCAGGTCGGCTTGCTGGCTGACGAGCACTCTTACATCTTCCTGTCTCCCGATCTCTTCACGCTGGATCTGACGCAGTACCGGTATGGAGGAGTTAATGTTACTGGTAAGGAAGGGAACTGCTGCCGCTACACAGGCTCGTTATCGACGTAGATAAACGTCACGATAATATATCGCGATTTGCCATAAATATGGTCCAGTGATTGGTGGAACGCGCATTAAACATGTGTATCGACATCGATAATTAACCCCTGTAGCGGCTACTGACGTGATAAGTCTCGAAAGCGATACTCGTTTCGTATAACGTTGTTGTGCTCTAAAAATAACAAAATACTCAACGAATAAAAGTCCTCTTCTACAATCGTTACGGACCTGGTAGGGCCCTGAAATAGGCTACTTGAGACTTGCGACACACATCAAGTGAAGTCAGGATTCCTAGGCATACTTGCGTTTGAATAAGTTAGAGCCAATTTATTTTCGTTGTTTACATTACTTCTTCATTCCACAGGGTTTCGCCTAATGGATTTGAAACAAAACAAAAAGATGTGGGAGTACACGGCAGATCTCAATGAGGAAACAGGTCAAACGCGGGAACCTGAAGAAATCAAAACTGAAGTGGTCCTCATTCATGATGCAGTGAAAGTTTTCTATGAAGCATTGAAAAAAGTAGCGGTAGAACCGCAAGAGCTTAGCTGTGATAATTATGATTCTTGGGCGTATGGATCGTCTTTGCTTAACTTTATGAGAACGGTATGTAATACAAAATTAATTACGACAGAGACTCTAGACATCCACGTCTTGGAAACAAAATTAAACTTGATAAAACTTTGTGTGGAAAATCCTATTAATGTGTTTAATCATTATTAATATTTATTTTGTTGTTGTAGAACAAAATAAATGGTATAACGAGGCAGCTTTTGTTCGACGGTTTTGGACAGAGAACTAATATCAACTTGGAGATTATGGAACTCACGCCCGCTGGTAACCAATCAGTTAGTATTTTATAAAATAGGTTTCAAAATTACAGTGTTATAGGCATCTTTTCATAAACAGCATGGTATATCAAGTTTCTGTATTTAAATAGAACACCAGTTCCTTTTTTCTTTTATGTGCTGTACTGTACCCCTTTAAAAATCTAGAACTTATTATCATGATTAATGACCATTATTCTTCTATATCCGTTGGTCCGATGACATTAGGAGAGTGACTGGACCAAACTGGATGAGAGTAGCACATGACCGTGGGACTTGGCATAACATGGAGGAGGCCTATATCCTGCAGTGGGTTGACATAGGCTGATGATGATGATGATGATGATGATTCTACTATACCTATCGTAGAACAGCGTTTTTCGTTATTTTAAAGTTTTTTTTACACATGTTTACGTGCTTAATTATGTTTTATAATTAGATTGGCGAGTTCAACAATGGTTTGCTGGACATACAGAGGCCAGTCCTGCCTGTTGCTCAGCTGACTTCAGAATCTATCATGAAGAATAAGACATTCATCGTTCTTATATCTACGGTAAGCACGCGGCCATAATTCTGTTTTTTATTCACAAAAATCTGTTTAAAATTAGTAGGTACCACTAAGGTCTCTCTGTCTCTACGTTGAATCTCTACTATTGTGTCAGTTTTGGTAATTAGAAGCCAACCGTAGAAAATAACGTAGGTACTTACCTAAGTAGATAGATAGATAGATATTCTTTATTATTATTAAGTACTACATAGCGTTAGTTGTTTCTTGTTTACTTTGTGATTTTATCAGTCGTGTAATATTTTATTTATTATTTCAGACAGCCCCTTATGGATATATAAAGGAGTCGCTGCAAGAACTGGAAGGAAACGATAGATACGAAGGTTTCACAGTGGATCTTATAGAGGAGCTTTCCAAGCTTTTGGAATTCAGCTATGAGTTCAGGGAGCAAAATAAATATGGTACATTATACGCAAATGGGAAGTGGGATGGCATGGTCGCAGAAATTATGGATGAGGTAAATTATTTAGCTAACAATAATTATAATATATAAAGCTGGATTACCACTCACTGACTCATTGACATAGTAGTTCTCCCAGAAGGAGCCATTTTTTGATATGAAAATGTTTTAGGGAAATGTACAGGGTGCTCGGGTGAGTAGAGAAAAACCTCGACATTTTAAAAAAAGTTGTAAAAAAAAAAATTTTTTTTTGTTCCTCCATTTTGGTGACCATACATTTTTTTATATTTCGAGGGTGTATTAAGAATGTTTGACAGATTATAAAAAAAATATAAAAAAATAAAAAAACAAAATGGCGGCCGAGTTGCAGTGAAGCAAAGTTTAGGGCGTGTCAGACCCGACTTGAGGTGAATTGATCTCCCGGAAGGGGGGGAGGTGGGGGGATGGTGTTTTTTGTAAACGGTGGGGCACATGATGAAATTTAAGGGAAAATTCCAAAAAATTTATTTTTTTTTTATTGCGGGGGGAGGGGAGATTTTTTTATAAAAACGTGTTTTTTCGGGGATTTTCAAAGCATTTTTTTATTGTGTTGGGGGCATTTGACAGGTTCGATTTGTATGGAGCGGTTGTGCAGTTTGACGAGTAGAGTTGCCATGCGAAAGAATTTTCCCCATTTTTAGGGTAAATTTCGAGATTTTCCCCAAAAACATGAAAAGTAGAAATGGCCACTTTTGATTTTAAAATTTGATGCAGTTTTGTCGGAAAGACCCGTACTAATGACATTTGACCATTTTTATTACTTTCGACTGGCAACCCTGGGCGATAGGCGAGATTATATTTTTTCGGATTTTTTTACGTCGACCCAACTTGAGGTGAATTGATCTCCCAGAAGGGAGGAAGGTGGGGTGATGATTTTTTTTGTACACGGTCTGATGTATGGTGCAGTTTATGGGAAAATTCCGAAAAGTTAAAAAAACAAAATGGCGGACTGCTTTGGCGGCCATTTTGTAAAAGTGACTTTTTTTCACGATTTTTGATTGATTTTTTCACGTGTTTTGAGTGGTAGGAGAGATTCGTCTTGTAAAGCGCATTTGTGTAGTTTGTTGGGTAGACTATACCAGTTAAATAAAATTTCCCCATTTTTAGGGAAAATTTTGAGATTTTTCCCAAAAACATAAAAAATAGAAATAACCGTTTTGGATTTAAAAAAATGATGTAGTTTAGTCAGAAAGGCTCATACTAATGACATTTGACTATTTTTATCACTTTCGGCTGGCAACCCTGAGAAATACGGGAGATTATATTTTTGAAAAAGTTCGACGTCGACTCAAGTTGAGGTGAATTGATCTCCCAGAAGGGGGGAAGTTGGGGTGATGTCTTTCTTTGTTCATGGTTGGATATATGGTGAAATTAATAGGAAAATTCCGAAAACTGCAAAAATCAAAATGGCGGATGAAGTGTCAGCCATTTTGTAAAAGAGAAATTTTACATTATTTAAGGCTATTTCACCTGTATTGAGTGGTCTGACAGTTTTGACTTGCAGAGCGCGTTTGTGTGTTTAGGTACGCTTAATTTTTCTATGAAATAAAAACTCCCCATTTTTAGGGAAAAAAACAAAATTTCCCCAAAAACATGGGAAATTTTACATAAATATGCAATTTTATCCCTTTGAGATAGTCTGAGGGGATTCAAATGTATGGCGCGTTTGTGTAGTTAAATGCATAGATTTTTAATATAAAATAAAAACTCCCCACTTATATGAAAAAAAAACAGAATTTCCCTTAAAACATGGGAAAATTTACATAAATATGCATTTTTATCACTTTGAGATGGTCTGAGGGGTTTTGAATGTATAGCGTGTTTGTGTAGTTAAATGCATACAATTTTAATTTAAAATAAAAACTCCCCACTTAGAGGAGAAAAAATCAAATTTTCCCTAAAAGCGTAGAAAAAATTACCAATATTAGCACTTTCACCCCGTTGAAGTGGTCGGACAGATTTATGGTATATGGCGCATTTGTGTAGATAAATACAAATAATTATTATTTAAAATAAAAACTCCCCACTTGTAGGGAAAAAATCAAAATTTCCCTAAAAACATAGAAAAAATTACCAACATTAGCAATTTCACCCCTTTGAAGTGGTCAGACAGATTTGTGGTATATGGCGCATTTGTGAAGACAAATACAAATAATTATTTTTTAAAATAAAAACACCCCACTTTTAGAGGAAAAAAAAATATTTTCCCAAAAAATATACAAAATGTAAATCAACTTTACCAAAGTGTAAGGGCCGAGCGCAGCGAGGCCATAGTCCTTCTACAAGCTATACCAAAATAAAACCAGCCGAGCGCAGCGAGGCATCCGACAAGTATCCCTGCCATTAAGGAAAGAAATCCGAGCGAAGCGAGGCATTACGTATCATAATTAACAATATCAATAAAGAAAAACTACGGGAAAAGTCCCGTTAAAGAAGTGGAAAGCCGAGCGAAGCGAGGCAAAACAACCTAAACCATCAATCCAAAACCTAGAGAGCCGAGCGGAGCGAGGCAAAACTTCTGAAACCAACATCCGAAAACCCGAAGAGCCGAGCGAAGCGAGGCAAAACAACCGAAACTATCATTCCGAGACTGGAGAGGAGCCGAGCGAAGCGAGGCTATACTACTTTAATCACCAACTGCCTGTTTAACTGGAGACCCGAGCGCAGCGAGGCAAAACAATCCAAACCATCATACCACAAACATTGGAGAGCCGAGCGCAGCGAGGCAAAACATTTCAAAACATCATACCACAACCACTGAAGAGCCGAGCGAAGCGAGGCAATACAGCTTAAGTAGAACCTGACCGTAAAAGAGGAGCCGAGCGAAGCGAGGCAAATCAATGCGAACCACTATACTGCAAACCCTGGAGAGCGAAGCGAGGCAACTCTACTCAAACCCTCGTCAACTCAACTATATAACCTGAGAGCCGATTGTGGCTAAGAAATAACTTGAATGAATAAAAAAGAAAGACAAAGTGTAAGTTTGGCCGCGTTTATAGTTCCATACGTGTGCAACCAATTATGAATTAAATTTAAGAAAAGCATAGTTCTATGATGTTAAAAAACGCACTTTATCCTACTTACTTTGTCTTAAACAGCAAGCCCACATAAGAAATTAATGAATAAAAAAGCCTGTAAATTTCGTTTCTATGAAAAAGTTTCTTTTCAGGACAGAGTAAACTTATAATCGAGACGCTAGAAAAACGCGCGAATGGAGGTGACTCAGATTTATGAGGTGTTAAAGAACTCAATATTTGTACACAAAACGATGTCGGCTCGCTACTAGGTAAAGTTTACGAAACCAAAAAATTACCATATAGATCAGTTTCTCTACCGTACATTTGTGTGAGACAACCCGTAATTCATAATGAAAATAGTTTTCACCGCAAATATTAACATTCCTGTGGAGTTTTTTTTAATGTAAAGCCAAATTCAAGAAATATCCGTTGTACAATCCGGGCAATGAATAAGTTCCACTCACAAAATGCGACCCCATACGACCCCAATTTTTACTAAGATTTATAATTTAAAATTGGAACAAAATATTACCGTTTTTAGTTGGTAATATCCTGACGCTCTGTTAAATGTACCTACGTCAATGTTGCAGAAGACCGCATTAAGCTAGATTTTTTCGTTTAGCTTTTCTCAGTGGAATCTTTTCATTGTCCGTGAGTGTATTATGGCAAAGTCATTACCAAATTTCATACTGAAATTAGATTTCAAGGGAAAACTAAACCCCATAAAATGTTCGATACGTTATAGTCAGGTGAATAACCGTATCTCACCAAAATTCATACTGAAAACCGTATCCCACATAAAACAAAAATCATCAGTACCCCTGTTATAATGAAATAATCATAGTGAAAACAGTTTTTAAGGAATACAAAACGCAAAAATGATTTGCTACAGTATATTCAAGTCAATACCCTGCTGAAACTGAAATTCATACTGAAAACTGTTTCCCGCGTCAAACAAAATCGTCAGTACCCCTTTAATTAATAAAAAAACATAGTGAACACAATTTTTAAGGCATAACAAAACGCAAGAAAGATTTGCTACGGTATATTCAAGTCAATACCCTGCTGAAACTGAAATTCATACTGAAAACTGTCTCCCACCTAAACCGAAAGCATCAAAGCACCGCGCGGCTGCTTGCAGCCCGCGCCACAACGCGACCTCTAGTTATAATATATAAAGCTGGATTACCACTCACTCACTCATTGACATAGTAGTTCTCCCAGAAGGAGCCATTTTTTGATATGAAAATGTTTTACGGAAATGTACAGGGTGCTCGGGTGAGTAGAGAAAAAATCCGAAATTTTAAAAAAAGTTGTAAAAAAAAAAAATTTTTTTTGTTCCTCTTTTTTGGTGACCATACATTTTTTCATATTTCGAGGGTGTATTTAGAATGTCTGACAGATTATAAAAAAAATATAAAAAAATAAAAAAACAAAATGGCGGCCGAGTTGTAGTGAAGCAAAGTTTAGGGCGTGTCAGACCCGACTTGAGGTGAATTGATCTCCCGGAAGGGGGGGAGGTGGGGGGATGCTGTTTTTTGTAAACGGTGGGGAACATGATGAAATTTAGGGGAAAATTCCAAAAAATGTATTTTTTTTTATTGCGGGGGGAGGGGAGATTTTTTTATAAAAACGTGTTTTTTCGGTGATTTTCAAAGCATTTTTTTATTGTGTTCGAGGCATTTGACAGATTTGACTTGTATGGAGCGGTTGTGTAGTTTGACGAGTAGAGTTGCCATGTGAAAGAATTTTCCCCATTTTTAGGGTAAATTTCGAGATTTTCCCCAAAAACATGAAAAGTAGAAATGGCCACTTTTGATTTTAAAATTTGATGCAGTTTTGTCGGCAAGACCCGTACTAATGACATTTGACCATTTTTATTACTTTCGACTGGCAACCCTGCGCGATAGGCGAGATTATATTTTTTCGGATTTTTTTACGTCGACCCAACTTGAGGTGAATTGATCTCCCAGAAGGGAGGCAGGTGGGGTGATGATTTTTTTTGTACACGGTCTGTTATATGGTGCAATTTATGGGAAAATTCCGAAAAGTTGAAATCACAAAATGGCGGACTGCTTTGGCGGCCATTTTGTAAAAGTGACTTTTTTTCACGATTTTTGATTGGTTTTTTCACATGTTTAGAGTGGTTTGGGAGATTTGTCTTGTATAGCGCATTTGTGAAGTTTGTTGGGTAGACTATACCAGTTAAATAAAATTTGCCCATTTTTAGGGAAAATTTTGAAATTTTCCCCAAAAACATAAAAAATAGAAATAACCGTTTTGGATTTAGAAAAATGATGCAGTTTAGTCAGAAAGGCTCATACTAATGACATTTGACTATTTTTATTACTTTCGGCTAGCAACCCTGAGAAATACGGGAGATTATATTTTTGAAAAAGTTTGACGTCGATTCAAGTTGAGGTGAATTGATCTCCTAGAAGGGGGGAAGGTGGGGTGATGTTTTTCTTTGTACATGGTTGGATATATGGTGAAATTAATAGGAAAATTCCGAAAACTGCAAAAATCAAAATGGCGGATGAAGTGGCAGCCATTTTGTAAAAGAGAAATTTTACATGTTTTAAGGCTATTTCACAGTTTTCCAGTGGTCTGACAGTTTTGACTTGTAGAGCGCGTTTGTGTGTTTAGGTACGCTTAATTTTTCTATGAAATAAAAACTCCCCATTTTTAGGGAAAAAAACAAAATTTCCCTAAAAATATAGGAAATTTTACATAAATATCAAATTTTATCCCTTTAAGATGGTCAAAGCGGTTTCGAATGTATGGCGCGTTTGTGTAATTAAATGCATAGATTTTTTTATTAAAAATAAAAACTCCCCATTTATAGGAATAAAAACAAAATTTTCCTAAAAACATGGGAAAATTTACATAAATATGCAATTTTATCACTTTGAGATGGTCTGAGGGGTTTCGAATGTTTAGCGTGTTTGTGTAGTTAAATGCATACAATTTTAATTTAAAATAAAAAAAACCCACTTATGAAGGAAAAAATCAGAATTTCCCTAAAAACGTAGAAAAAATTACCAACATTAGCAATTTCAACCCGTTGAAGTGGTCGGACAGATTTATGGTATATGGCGTATTTGTGTAGATAAATACAAACAATAATTATTTAAAATAAAAACTCCCCACTTGTAGGGAAAAAATCAAAATTTCCCTAAAAACGTAGAAAAAATTACCAACATTAGCAATTTCACCCCGTTGAAGTGGTCGGACAGATCTATGGTATATGGCGCATTTGTGTAGATAAATACAAACAATAATTATTTAAAATAAAAACTCCCCACTTGTAGGGAAAAAATATTTTCCCTAAAAATATACTAAATGTAAATCTACTTTACCACAGTGTAAGTGCCGAGCGCAGCGAGGCCATAGTTCTTCTACAAGCTATACCAAAATAAAACCAGCCGAGCGCAGCGAGGCATCCGACAAGTAACCCTGCCATAAAGGAAAGAAATCCGAGCGAAGCGAGGCATTACGTATCATAATTATCAATATCAATAAAGAAAAACTACGGGAGGTCCCGTTTAAGAAATGGAAAGCCGAGCGAAGCGAGGCAAAACAACCTAAACCATCAATCCAAAACCTAGAGAGCCGAGCGAAGCGAGGCAAAACTACTGAAACCAACATCCGAAAACCCGAAGAGCCGAGCGAAGCGAGGCTAAAGTACAATAAACAGCATGTGCTTATGTAACTGCAGAGCCGAGCGAAGCGAGGCAAAACAACCTAGACTACCATTCCGAGACCAGGAGAGGAGCCGAGCGCAGCGAGGCTAAATTACTTTAATCACCAACTGCCTGTTTAACTGGAGAGCCGAGCGCAGCGAGGCTAAACAATCCAAATCATCATACCACAAACCTTGGAGAGCCGAGCGCAGCGAGGCAAAACATTTCAAAACATTATACCACAACCACCGAATAGCCGAGCGCAGCGAGGCAATAAAAAAAAAAAAAAAACACGCACTCACGCCTTGTACTAATGTACTCCCTTGCGGGGTAGGCAGAGGTGCATTGCTGCACCCACTTTTCGCCAGAGTGTTATGTTAGTCCCAATGTAATAGGGGGCGGGCCTATTGCCATTCTACGGGCACATCCAAGACCCGAGAACAAATATCTGTGTTTAAACAAATATCTGCCCCAGCCGGGAATCGAACCCGGGACCATCGGCTCAGTAGTCAGGGTCACTACCCACTACGCCATTCGGTCGTCTATCAGCGAGGCAATACAACTTAAGTATAACCTTATCGTAAAAGAGGAGCCGAGCGAAGCGAGGCAAAACAAATCAAACCACCATACCGCAAACCCTGGAGCGCCTGAGCGAAGCGAAACAACACAACTCAAACCCTCGTCAACACAACTAGATATAACCTGATAGACAAAGGTTTGGGCGCGTTTATAGTTCCAATTATGGATTAAATTGAAATAAACCATACTTCTGTAAACAACAATTATAGGACATGTTCAAAGTGTGTGTGTTCGAGTGAGAATTAAAAAAAAATAAAAATAGTTTCAAACAACAAACCCGAGTAAGAAATTAAAGAATAAAAAAGCCTGTGTATTTCGTTGCTATGGAAAAGTTTCTCTTCAGAACAAAGTAGGTAAACTAATAATCGAGACGCTAGAAAAACGCGCGAATGGAGGTGAGCGGTGGTAGCTCAGTCGGGTAAGCGCCCGCTTCTCACGCAAGAGATACGGCTTCGAATCCCGGCGCTGACATGTACCAATAAGTTCTTTTACCTTAAGTACAATGTATACCATCGCTCTTACGGTGTCTTCACTTTGAAGGAAGACATCGTGAGGAAACCTGCATATCTGAATCCACCAACCCGCAGTGGACCAGCGTGGTGGGAAATGGTCCAAGCTTAGGAAGGCAGTTTAGACCTTGGGGATATGCACAAAGGTTCCACTCGAAAGAGCCAGGTGTAGGCACTTACACACAATAGAATAGAATAGGAGGTGACTCAGATTTATGAGGTATTAAAGAATCCAATATTTGTACACAAAACAATGTCATCTCGAATCTCGATACTAGGTAAAGTTTACGAAACCAAAAAATAACCATGTAGATCAGTTTCTCTACCGTATTTGTGTGAGACAATCCGTTATTCATAATTTAAATAGTTTTCAAGGCAAATATTAACATTCCTGTGGAGTTTTTCTTAGGTATGTAAAGCCAAATTCAAGAAATATCCGTTGTACACTCCCGGGCAATGAAAAAGTTCCACTCACAAAATGCCGACACCATACGACCCCAATTTTTACAAAGATTTTTTAATTTAAAATTTGAACAAAATATTACCGTTTTTAGTTGGTTGTTGCAGAAGACGGCATTAAGCTAGATTTTCCGTTTAACTTTTCTCAGTTGAACCTTTTCACTGCCCGTGAGTGTATTATGGCAAAGTCAATACCTATCTGTTACAAATTTCATACGGAAATTAAATTTCAAGGGAAAACTAAACCCCATAAAATATTCGATACGTTATAGTCAAGTGAATAACCGTATCTCACCAAAATTCATACTGAAAACCGTATCCCACATAAAACAAAAATCATCAGTACCCCTGTTATAATGAAAACCATAGTGAAAACCGTTTTTAAGGCATAACATAACGCAAGAATGATTTGCTACGGTATATACAAGTCAATACCCTGCTGAAACTAAAATTCATACTGAAAACTGTTTCCCACGTCATACAAAATCGTCAGTACCCCTTTAATTAAAAAAAATCATAGTGAACACAGTTTTTAAGGCATAACAAAACGCAAGAAAGGTTTGCTACGGTATATTCAAGTCAATACCCTGCTGAAACTGAAATTCATACTGAAAACTGTTTCACACGTCAAACAAAATCGTCAGTACCCCTTTAATTAAAAAAAACATAGTGAACACAGTTTTCAAGGCATAACAAAACGCAAGAAAGATTTGCTACGGTATACTCATGCCAATACCCTGCTGAAACTGAAAATCATACTGAAAACTGTCTCCCACCTAAACCAAAAGCATCAAAGCACCGCGCGGCTGCTTGCAGCCCGCGCCACAACGCGACCTCTAGTTATTTATAATATATAAAGCTGGATTACCACTGACTCACTGACTGACATAGTAGTTCTCCCAGAAGGAGCCATTTTTTGATATGAAAATGTTTTAGGGAAATGTACAGGGTGCTCGGGTGAGTAGAGAAAAACCTCGACTTTTTAAAAAAAGTTGTAAAAAAAAAAAAATTTTTTTGCTCCTCTTTTTTGGTGACCATACATTTTTTTATATTTTGACAGTGTGTTAAGAATGTCTGACAGATTATAAAAAAAATATAAAAAAATAAAAAAACAAAATGGCGGCCGAGTTGCGGTGAAGCAAAGTTTAGGGCGTGTCAGACCCGACTTGAGGTGAATTGATCTCCCGGAAGGGGGGGACGTGGGGGGATGGTGTTTTTTGTAAAGGGTGAGGCACATGATGAAATTTAAGGGAAAATTCCAAAAAATGATTTTTTTTTTATTGCGGGGGGAGGGGAGATTTTTTTATAAAAACGTGTTTTTTCGGGGATTTTCAATGCATTTTTTTATTGTGTTGGGGGCATTTGACAGGTTTGACATGTATGAAGGGGTTGTGTAGTTTGACGAGTAGAGTTGCCATGTGAAAGAATTTTCCCAATTTTTAGGGTAAATTTTGAGATTTTCCCCAAAAACATGAAAAGTAGAAATGGCCACTTTTGATTTTAAAATTTAATGCAGTTTGGTCGGAAAGACCCGTACTAATGACATTTGACCATTTTTATTACTTTCGACTGGCAACCCTGCGCGATAGGCGAGATTATATTTTTTCCGATTTTTTTACGTCGACCCAACTTGAGGTGAATTGATCTCCCAGAAGGGAGGCAGGTGGGGTGATGATTTTTTTTGTACACGGTCTGTTGTATGTTGCAATTTATGGGAAAATTCCGAAAAGTTGAAAAAACAAAATGGCGGACTGCTTTGGCGGCCATTTTGTAAAAGTGACTTTTTTTCACGATTTTTGATTGATTTTTTCACGTGTTTTGAGTGGTAGGCGAGATTTGTCTTGTATAGCGCATTTGTGTAGTTTGTTGGGTAGACTATACCAGTTAAATAAAATTTCCCCATTTTTAGGGAAAATTTTGAGATTTTCCCCAATAACCTGAAAAATAGAAATAACCGTTTTGGATTTTTAAAAATGATGCAGTTTAGTCAGAAAGGCTCATACTAATGACATTTGACTATTTTTATCACTTTCGGCTGGCAACCCTGAGAAATACGGGAGATTATATTTTTGAAAAAGTTCGACGTCGATTCAAGTTGAGGTGAATTGATCTCCCAGAAGGGGGGGAGGTGGGGTGCTGTTCTTTGTTGTACATGGTTGGATATATGGTGAAATTCATGGGAAAATTCCGAAAACTGCAAAAATCAAAATGGCGGATGAAGTGGCAGCCATTTTGTAAAAGAGATATTTTACATGTTTTAAGGCTATTTCACCTGTATTGAGTGGTCTGACAGTTTTGACTTGTAGAGCGCGTTTGTGTAGGTGGATGCATTTAGTTTGTTTATGAAATAAAAACTCCCCATTTTTAGGGAAAAAAATAAAATTTCCCTAAAAACATGGGAAATTTTACATAAATATGCAATTTTATCGTTTTGTGATGGTCTGAGGGGATTTGAATGTAAGACGCATTTGTGTAGTTAAATTCATAGATTTTTAATTAATAATAAAAACTCCCCACTTATAGGAAAAAAAAACAAAATTTCCCTAAAAACATGGGAAAATTTACATTAATATGCAATTTTATCGCTTTGAGATGGTCTGAGGGGTTTCGAATGTATAGCGTGTTTGTGTAGTTAAATGCGTACAATTTTAATTTTAAAAAAAAACTCCCAACTTATGGGGAAAAAATCCAAATTTCCCTAAAAACGTATAAAAAATTACCAACATTAGCAATTTCACCCCGTTGAAGTGGTCAGACAGATTTATGGTATATGGCGCATTTGTGTAGATAAATACAAAAAATAATTATTTAAAATAAAAACTCCCCACTTGTAGGGAAAAAAATCAAAATTTCCCTAATATAATGGGAAATTTAACATAAATATGCAATTGTATCCCTTTGAGATGGTCTGAGGGGTTTCGAATGTATAGCGCGTTTGTGCAGATAAATGCATAGAATTTTAATTTAAAATAAAAACTTCCCACTTTTAGGGAAAAAAATCAAAATTTGCCTAAAAACGTAGAAAAAATTACCAACATTAGCAATATCACCCATTTGAATTGAAGTGGTCAGACAGATTTATGGTATATGGCGCATCTGTGTAGATAAATACAAACAATCACTATTTAAAATAAAAACTCCCCACTTTTAGGGGAAAAGATATTTTTCCCTTAAAACATACAAAATGTAAATCTACTTTACCACAGTTTAAGTGCCGAGCGCAGCGAGGCCTTAGTCCTTCTACAAGCTATACCAAAATTAAACCAGCCGAGCGCAGCGAGGCATCCGAAATGTAACCCTGCCATAAAGAAAAGAAATCCGAGCGAAGCGAGGCATTACGTATCATAATTATTAATATCAATAAAGAAAAACTACGGGAAAAGTCCCGTTTAAGAAGTGGAAAGCCGAGCGAAGCGAGGCAAAACAACCGAAACCATCAATCCAAAACCTAGAGAGCCGAGCGGAGCGAGGCTATACTACTGAAATCAACATCCGAAAACCCGAAGAGCCGAGCGAAGCGAGGCAAAACAACCGAAACTACCATTCCGAGACCTGGAGAGGAGCCGAGCGAAGCGAGGCTAAACTACTTTAATCACCAACTGCCTGTTTAACTGGAGAGCCGAGCGCAGCGAGGCAAAACAATCAAAACCATCATACCTTAAACTTTGGAGAGCCGAGCGCAGCGAGGCTAAACATTTCAAAACATCATACCACAACCACTGAAGAGCCGAGCGCAGCGAGGCAATACAACTCAAGTAATATAACCTAACCGTAAAAGAGGAGCCGAGCGAAGCGAGGCAAAACAATGCGAACCACCATACTTCAAACCTTGGAGAGCCGAGCGAAGCGAGGCAACACTACTCAAACCCTCGTCAACACAACTATATAACCTGTGGCCGATAACTTGAATGAATAAAATGAAAGCCAAAGTGTAAGTTTGGGCGCGTTTATAGTTCCATACGTGTGCAACCAATTATGGATTAAATTTAAGTAAAGAATAGTTCTATAATGTTAAAAAACGCACTTTATTTTACTTACTTAAACAGCAAAACATAAGAAATTAATGAATCAAAAAAAGCCTGTAAATTTCGTTGCTATGAAAAAGTTTCTCTTCAGGACAAAGTAAACTAATAATCGAGAAGCTAGAAAAACGCGCGAATGGAGGTGAGTCCGATTTTTAATGACGTGTTAAAGAACCCAATATTTGTACACAAAACTATGTCGGCTCGATAAGTTAACGAAAGTAAGAAAAGTTTACGAAACCATAAAATGACCATATAGGATCAGTTTCTCTACCGTATTTGTGCGAAGACTATCCGTAATTCACAATGATAATGGTTTTCAAGGCAAATATTAACATTCCTGTGGAGTTTTTTTTTTTTAATATAAACCCTAATGCCAGAAATATCCGTTGTATTATGGCAAAGTCAATACCCATCTGTTACCAAATTTCATAGTGAAATCATTTTTCAGCTACGTTAAATGCTTCCCTATCTACGTTATACCTATATTAATACTGAATTAGATTTCAAGAGAAAATTTAACCCCATAAAAATGGTCAAGTGAATAACCGTATCTCACCAAAATTCATACTGAGAACCGTAGCCCACCTAAAACAAAATTATCAGTACCCTGTCATAACGAAAAGAACGATCGAACTGAAAACAGTTTTTAAAGCAATACAAAACGCATGAATGATTTGCTACGGTATGGTCATGGTCAAGTCAAAGCCCTGCTCAAACCGAAATTCATACTGAAAACAGTATCTCACCTGAAACAAAATCATCAGTACCCCTTTTATAATGAAATTCATACTGAAAACAGTTTTTAAGGCGTAACAAAAAGCAAGAAAGATTTGCTACGATATGTTCAAGTCAATACCCTGCTGAAACCGAAATTCTTACTGAAAACTGTTTCCCACGTCAAACAAAATCGTCTGTAACCCTATAATTAAAAAAAATATAGTGAACACAGTTTTTAAGGCATAACAAAACGCAAGAAAGATTTGCTACGGAATATTCAAGTCAATACCCTGCTGAAACTGAAATTCATACTGAAAACTGTCTCCCACCTAAACCAAAAGCATCAAAGCACCGCGCGGCTGCTTGCAGCCCGCGCCACAACGCAACCTCTAGTATTATTATAATGTTGGTCGTTCCACATGAGCTTT
Source organism: Plutella xylostella (assembly GCF_932276165.1). Lineage (NCBI taxonomy): Eukaryota > Metazoa > Arthropoda > Insecta > Lepidoptera > Plutellidae > Plutella > Plutella xylostella. The sequence goes on from NC_064003.1 coordinate 5,535,114, forward strand.
TAGGCCGTAGCCAACTTGTAGCGTTAGCACTCGCATTTGCAATGGGTTTTCAGTAGCGAGTTATTCTAAATAAAAATAATAGTGAATTCAATGAACTTTGGTTTGGCGCACGTCTCAAAAGGGTGGGGCTGAGCATGAGCATTGGATCCTAAAAGTAAATCCATCAGTACAGCACTATTAATTTAAATTGTTTCTAGAAAGCTGACTTCGGCATCTGTGACTTCACCATCACATCGGACCGGCAGCGCGCGATCGACTTCTCAGTGCCCTTCATGACCCTGGGTATTGGCATCTTGTACAAGGAGCCGAGCAAGCAACCGCCTGAAATGTTCTCTTTCATGGCTGTGTTTTCTACTGAGGTACCTACTTTACGTTAGTCTGTTAACTTATATTTGTAAAGTACTTAAACTCATAATTATTGATGGTAGTTTTGGCGCTACATTCGCATTTGATTGCAACCGATAGCTGATTATTCGTGGTTGATGTAGTTCGATGGACAATTAATGTATAGGTAAGTAGTCCCGAAACATAAGCTTTAGTAACCACAAAACCAAAGATCATTTTTGTAAGTACTGTCTGGATAATGGCTACCTGTGGGATAAAGGACTTGCTGTTACTGTCTAAAACATAATTAAAGAGAGTGACAGCATGTCTTATCCGACAGATAGCCGTTACACATAGTTAAACAGGCTCTTCAGCAGAGATTTTTCACAAAAACATTTTTTAACCTATCCCCAGGTATGGATATGGATGCTGTTCGCGCAGATCGGGCTCGGCGTGGTGATGATCTTCGTGGGCCGCATCTCGCACAAGGAGTGGCAGAACCCGGTGCCCTGCATCGAGGACCCCGACGAGTTCAGCAACCAGTTCAGCTTCGCCAACTCCGTGTGGCTGATCATCGGATCTGTCATGCAACAGGGGTCGGAGATCGCTCCCATGTGGGTATTTATTCTTTTGTTGTTTTTTGTTGCTGTCCTAAAGTACCTCAAAGTGGTACAGAGGGCCTTTAGAAGCGCCTTTACTAGATGATTACGAGCTGATGACTTATTTATTATTTCACGCATTCGGGGCAGTGGGAGTCAGTGGCGTGTGCATGATTTTATAAACATCCTGTATTATTTAAAAAGTACGTAATAACTATAACATAATTTATGTAACGGCAGCGAAATTCGCACAGTTAGTTTGTTCGTATCTTTGAGTAAGTAAGTTACCATGCATTAATTACGTCGAAATACTCGTCGTCGAAATACTTGGGTGTAATTGTATAGGTGCCGCTAAAACTTTTGGCAAAACTACGTTTCTTTCCTACAGGAAGTGCAATTTATTAGTGAGAAATATACTTGTAGTTGTACTAGATACTCGGGTGAATGCTTTTGATTCTACAGGATGCAAAATTGGCATCTATAGTGAGCCGTAAGGGGATGATTCAGCAGGTTATTCTGAACAACTTTTGTTGTACTTCTTTTAGAAATCCTTTAAAGAAAAACAATTAACCAACCACATTAAAGTCACGTAACCACAACAGTTTATACGGAGATTCGTATCTTTTTATGCAAAATTTTAAATGCCGTATTACAAAAATTGTGTAATGATCTCCTGATCCAAGTCACCGTCTTTCAACTCACTATAACACAGTAAAACACCCTGCATAACGCCTTCTACCTCTTACTACAGCGCGCTCGCCCCGCGCATGATCACGAGCGTGTGGTGGTTCTTCACGATGGTGATGGTGGCGTCCTACACCGGCACCCTCGTGGCCTTCCTCACCGTCGAGAAGAGTGTGAAAGAAAGAAAACATTTATTTGACAAACTGACCTCAACAAATCAGATAATGATACAAAACAACAACAAAAATAACAAAATACAGAAAATAATACAAAACAAACAAAGTAAAACAAAAAAATCAATGGTTGCTGTCCAGAGCGTAAAAAAGGCACCAGCTCAGCATGTGCTATGTGCTCCTCTTCACTGTATTATGCAAAAATTATGTATAATGCAAAGGTATCGACATCGGTGGCAGAAGATTAACCAATCTTCGCTTCGCCGATGATATCGTGCTGTTTTCCCCGTCGGCATCAACACTCGAACGCATGCTGCAAGATCTCAGCACGGCAAGCCTTCAAGTCGGATTGTCGATGAATCGGTCCAAAACGAAGATCATGTCTAACAGCGTGAAACATAGGGTCACGGTAGACGGTCAGGATATACAATATGTCAACGAGTACATTTACTTAGGCCAGCTAGTCTCATTCGAAAACAGGCAAGACAAGGAGATCGATAGACGCATCGATAACGCCTGGAAGAGCTACTGGTCTATGAAGCAGCTGATGAAGGGCAACCTTCCACTGTCACTCAAGCGCAAACTCGTTGACATGTGTATCTTGCCCGTCCTAACCTACGGCGCACAGACATGGTCACTGACCGAACATCAAAAGACCAGACTGAAGGTCTGCCAAAGAGCGATGGAGCGTAGTATTCTAGGTGTAAAATTGACAGACCGTGTCAGGAACACCGCACTACGCTCCCAAACCCGCATAATCGATGTTGGTGTCGAGACCGCGAAGCTCAAATGGAACTGGGCCGGCCACGTCTGCCGAATGCACCCGGACCGGTGGGCCAAGATAGCGACCGAGTGGGTGCCGGGCGACGGGCGCCGGCGGAGAGGCAGGCCGAGAAGGAGGTGGCGGGACGACCTCGTCAAATATTTGCCGGATTGGGAGGTAGCCGCATTGGATCGGGAGAAGTGGAAAATTAAAGGGGAGGTCTTTGCCCAGCAGTGGGAAAACACATAGACTATTAAAAAAAAAAAAAAAAAAAAAAAAAAAAAAATGTATAATGATCTCCTGATCCAAGTCACCGTCTCTCATTACACTATACCCTAGAACACTCTGTCTCTCATTACACTATACCCTAGAACATCCTGTCTCATTACACTATACCCTAATCTCTAATTTTTAATCCCACGGAATTCTGACAGTTATCAATTTTTGACATGTCAGACATCACAAACCTTTTTTTGGATGGGTTCTTTTTTCAATACGAGTCTGAACATCAGTTGTATTCAGTCAATTTTCTATATTATATTTTTAAATATTTAGAATGAGGGTCTTTACGTTAGACGCAAAAGAACCACGAGGACGCTTCGTCTGGGAGAGAGAAAGTCTGACTCTTGTGCTCTTTCAGATAGGGCTGCTTCCCGGGAAGGGCCAGGTTGTGGCTCCATAACGTTTATAAAAATCAACAAATGATCACAACGTAAAAGGTTAACAATAAGAAACCGGCCAAGTGCCAGTTGGACTCGCGCACTGAGGGTTCCGTACAAGTCTACTTATAGATATTTTTCCTTTTAATTTCAAAATTATGTACATCATACGAAATATTAGCTTGATATCTTTAACCGTTTCTGAGAAAAAGGGTGGTGACAGACAGACGGACAACAATAAGGGTTCCTTTTTTCCTTTTGAGGTACGGAACCCTAAAAAAGAATTGTAACAATCGGATCAATTGTTTCCGAGATATTCATGGACAAACATATATACCAACAAACATATAAACATACTTATACAATAAAAAATCATATTTGTTTATTAGGCTTAATGGATTGTCATATGTGAATATGGTGCAGGTCCAATAATCTTACATACTTACATACCGAACATAGTATTATGTACTTACCGAATTGAGAATCTTTTATTTGAAATCGATTAAAAAGGTTTGTTATCCCTGAATTTAGTAGCAAGTGATGCCATGCTAAAGAATAAAATAAAGTAATTAAAATTAATTCGAAACAATGGTCGTGAGTCATGATTTTACTTAATATTATAAATGCGAAAGTTTGTGAGTATGTATGTATGTATGTGTGTGTGTATCTTTGTTACTTCTTCACGTTAAACGGCTGAACCGATTTTAATGAAATTTGGAATGGAGTTAGCTGATACCCTGGATTAACACATAGACTACTTTTTATCGCGGAATTCCCACGATTATTAAGATGAAGCGAAGCTCGTGGCAACAGCTAGTATTGAAATATTTCTTATTTTTGTATTACCTACTTGTGGTATATGAATACGCACGCGACACTGGAGCGGGCAGTAATAAACCGGCTTTCGTAAGACACTCGTGTTTCATTGCTACGCTCCCATATATATCATCTGGCGGCGAGGACTAGGCGACTACCCGCGTGTTGTAAAAATTGTATAAATTGTGAAAAAAATGAGTTTTATCGGGAATATTCCAATTTTCGACATTAGTCAGGATTGGAAAATATTTAAAAGTCGTTTGGAGCAGTTTGTTAAGCTTAACAAAATCGTAGCAGGAGACAAAAGTGCAGTTTTACTGACGCACCTGAGTGATGAAGCCTATCGCTTGGCTCGGAATTTGGTCTATCCGAGCGAATTAGAAGCGACAACCTACGAAAACCTGGTAAAAAAACTCGACGATCATTTCACACCAAACAGGTCGTCATTCGCCGACAGGGCGAAGTTTTATGGAGCGTCGAAGGGCGACGGCGAGAGCGTCGAGACGTGGGCGGCACGGCTGAGGGGGCTGGCTGTCTACTGCGACTTCGGCAGTGAGCTGGACACACTTCTTCGAGACAAATTCGTGCTCGGAATGAACGATGGACCGGAGCGCGATCGTCTATTTGAGATGGACTTGGCTACGACCACGTTAGCAAAAGCCTTGGAGGTCGCACAGCAAGCAGCTTGTGCACGCCAGGCTAAAGCTGTGTTGGTGAAGCAGGAGCCAGTCTACAGAATGGCGGCTGGCAACAGCGGGCGAGGTCACGGTGCGAGCGGCAGCGGCAGCCATTTTGAGGCGAGGCAGGCTGACGGAGCGGGATCCGTTAACCAGCGACGTTGTACATTGTGCGGGCTAAAAAGTCATTCGGAAGAAAAGTGTCGGTACAAAGGCTATAAATGCCAAAAGTGTGGTGCTAAAGGTCACTTAAAAAGAATGTGCAGTGATAAAAAAGTGCATAATTTACACAACTTGTGTTCCGAAGGATCTGCAGTGATGAAGGATCAGGATGATCATGACTGTAAGGAATGCAATTTATTCAATTTGAGGTATGTTACCAATAAACCAGTTACTTTATCAGTATTGTTAAATAATATTGCGATAGACATGGAATTGGATTCTGGTTCTTCAACGACAGTTATTTCAGAAAATGTGTATAATAAATACTTTAGATCACTTTTTTTACATAAATGTGATTTGAAACTTTGTTTCTATACAGGACATAAAATCATACCTTTGGGTTATATTGAGGCTGACATAACTTATTTATCAGTAACCAAAAGTATTAAAATCTACGTTATAAAGGACGGCGGACCACCTTTACTGGGACGTGACTTTATGTCGATGTATAATATGTACTTTGATACGTCATTAAATAATATTAGCTTACAACATCAAGGGCAGGACATTCAACACCTTTTTAACGAATTTAGTGTGCTATGGAATGATGAATTAGGGCGTTTTAACAAATTTAAAGTCGATTTAACTTTAAAAGAAAACGCTGAGCCTAAATTTTTTAAACCTAGGCCTGTACCGTTCGCCTTAAAGGACAAAGTCAATGAAGAGCTAGACAGGTTGGAACATTTAGGTATATTAGTACCAGTAAAATTTTCAAAATATGCCTCACCTATTGTACCAGTCTTAAAAGAAAGTGGAAAAGTAAGAATAGCGGGTGATTACTCCGTTACTCTGAATAAAGTTCTAAATATTGATAAATATCCAATGCCACGGATTGAAGAGGTCTTTGCTAAGTTAGGCGGGGGTGAAAAGTACACCAAAATAGACCTTAGTAACGCATTTAATCAGATGGAACTATCAGAGTCTTCTCAAGAGCTGACCACCATTAATACTCAGAAAGGTTTGTATAAATATACGAGACTTGTGTATGGTTTAGCGAACGCACCTGCTATATTCCAACGCGCCATGGAAATGTTACTGGTAGGAATAGAAGGGGTTAGTGTATGGTGTGATGAATTATGTATCACAGGGCCTAGTAAACAAATTCATTTGGAAAGGTTAACAGAAGTACTCGCACGTTTAAAAGATGCGGGCTTACGGCTGCAAAAGGAAAAATGTGAATTTTTCCGGGATAGTGTCACCTACCTAGGCTATGTGATTGACAAACATGGATTAAGAACTAGCACTAAGAAGGTTGAGGCTATATTAGGCATTCCACGACCGTCAAATACATTGGAACTGAAAAGATTCTTAGGTATGGTTAATTATTACCGAAGTTTCATACCTAACGCATCATCTCTATTGAGTCCTCTTCACGAGCTGCTGCGGGCTGATGCTCAGTGGACATGGGGCGAGCGCCAGCAGAAGGCGTTCGAGGAAGTGAAGGGTGAGTTGTCGTCGGAGCGCGTGCTGGCGCACTTCGACAGCGCGGCGCAGCTGGTGCTGTGCGTAGACGCGGGCCCCGGCGGGCTCGGCGCAGTGTTGGCACAACGCGGGCCCGACGGCATTGAAAAACCTCTAGCTTTTGCTTCTAGATCCTTGTCTAATAGTGAGAAGAATTATAGCCAAATACAAAAAGAGGCTACGGCGATAATCTTTGGTATAAAAAAGTTTCACCAATATTTATATGGTCGCCAGGTACCATTTATATTAAAAACAGACCACAGGCCATTATTATCCATATTCGGTAATAAAAACGGCATCTCGGTTATGGCAGCGTCACGATTGCAGAGGTACGCAATAATACTATCAGCGTATAACTATACAATTCAATATGTATCTAGCACAGACAATGTCGTAGCCGATTTCTTTTCAAGGGCACCGTTACCGTTATCAAGTAATATGGAGGAGGGGCTAGACATAGTGGAACCGGTTCTAAATTTCTTGAACAGTAATGTTGCGCCCATAAATTCAAAGGATATTTTAGATGCCACCTCAAGTGACAAAACATTAAAAACTGTTATGAAATATATGATAGTAGGTTGGCCACGTAAAATCCGTTGTGAGGAAGTCTTGCCTTACTTCCGCTGCAAAACCGACTTGCAAATAGAAGGCGGGTGTCTACTTCGGGGACACCGAGTAGTGATTCCTCCGATATTTAGAAATAGGATGCTTGAGGACCTTCACGCAGGACATCTAGGAATAGTAAAAACTAAAAGTATCGCGCGAGGTAAAATGTGGTGGCCGGGAATCGATGGCGACATCGAGCGCTGGATAGCCTCGTGCGCAGCGTGCAGCGCGCTGCGCCCCGCGCCCCCCGCCGCGCCGCCCGCCGCCTGGCCGCGCGCTCCCGGTCCGTGGCAACGGATTCACATTGACTATATGTCTATTGGGCAACGAGTATATTTAATAGTAATAGACTCTTATAGTAACTCTCACTTGAGCAAGTAAATATTTAGATCTTTTTGCATGAAAACATTTTGAAAAATATTGCCCTGAAATGGATCCAATTTTTTCCTTTTTTCGGTGAAGAGCTTTTTTAGTGGTATCACTAATGAAATGTCAGAATTCCGCGGAATTAAAAATTAGAGTATAGAACACCCTAAAACACCCTGTATGACGCCTTCTAACTCTTGCTACAGCGCGCTCGCCCCGCGCATGATCACGAGCGTGTGGTGGTTCTTCACGATGGTGATGGTGGCGTCCTACACCGGCACGCTCGTGGCCTTCCTCACCGTCGAGAAGAATGTCCTCCCGTTCACCAACGTCGAGGAGCTGTATAGGCACAAGTCTATCTCGTACGGGGCTAAGAAGGACGGCTCGACGATAAATTTCTTTCGGGTTTGTATGGATGCATTTTTGAAGTTAGGTTAATGTGATAGATAAGTGTTGTAAGTTTGTTGCGTCAGCCTAAAGCCTCAGTGCCTCTCTGCCTCCTCATTGGATTCATAGATTCAAATGTTTGATAGGTATGTAGGTAGAGCAGCTGTTCAAATTCATTGCAATTTTCCGTCCAAATTCATTCTGTTGTTGCTAACAATCTAATTACTGAATTCCAGCTTTTAATTAATTAGTTTTTATATTTTATTTTATTAGATTTTATATTCACTAATAATTTATTATTATAAAAGAACCATCTCCAAAGTATATAATGTTTCAGGACTCAAAGAATGAGATCTACCAGAAGATGTACAGCAAGATGAAGAGCAACCCCGGCTGGCTCGTGACGCACAACGACATTGCCGTGTCCATGTGAGTGCAAATTTAACCCCTGGCAAAAAAGAGGGGTGTTATAAAATTTAACGTGTCTGTGTATCTGTGTGTGTTTATATCTGACTGTGTGAACCGATTATCGATTTGTTTTTTTGTATATCAGTCAAATACCTAGTTTTATATTTTTTCTTACTACAGTACAAAGCCCTTACGAGGCCCAATACTCATTTGTATTCCATCGTTATCGCCAGTCCATCTTCGTAGATCGAGAAAAAAAATAAGGGTTTCTAAATAGCATTTCCCGTTGTGATAAATTGAATAAAAGAAATACAATGTGTCGACGACTTGACAACGTTGTGAAACAATATACCTAATGATAAATACTACTTAAGTTCATTAATATAAAAATTTAAAATTATTTCTAGAGCCGAAGAGAAAAACTATGCTGCATTTATGGAGTCGACATCAATAGAATATTACAAAGAGAGACATTGTGATTTACTACAGATCGGAGAGCTGCTGGATACCAAGAGTTATGGTATTGGCATGAAGAAAGGTAAAGTTTACTCAATTATTTAATACACTCGCGAGCAATGAAAAAGTTCAAGTGTCACAAGCAACAAATTATTACTTAAATCAAATTCTAAAAAAAAATATTTAAAAAATTGGGGTCCATGGTTGTCGATATTATTTAAGTAGAACTATTTCATTGCTTGCGAGTGTAATATAAATAAAAGTACATATTTTAAATATATTAATGGTTTAATTATTGTTCTGAGCTCCTAGAAAGTCATAAATCAAAATCAATTCAAAATCTACGATCCACAAATAGCTTCTTCATTAACCTATATAACAAATGTTATCAGCAATATGACTCGTCAAAAATCACTCAAAAAGGCCACCCCGAATATATTAATATATTAATTGGTTCTTATAATTAAATTTAATACATTAATACAGGATCGGAGTACAAGAAGCATATTGATGATGCGCTGCTGACACTGAAAGAAAGAGGAGACATACAGAAACTGAAAGACATTTGGTGGAAAGAGAAACGTGGTGGCGGCAAATGTGGGGTAAATATCTAAAATTTTATATGCCCAGTGGTAAAGATAGTTAAAAATATATATTTTGGTATGGAAGCCATTTAAGTCATTGATACACATGTGTCACCCCCACCTGGGGTGGGTATGGGGTGGGTCCGTAATGGAAATACAAAGCAGAAAATGCTGCTTATTATCTTCATTCCATCAGAGATTGAGATTTAAGAGATAATGATATACCTAATAATCGTAAGTAAGCATCTTTCTAGAACAACGAGTCCTGAATGATATGAAGACATTGCAATACAATTCAATATGACTAAATTGAAAAACAAACTACCTACATAAATCACATAACAAAGTAAGAGAGTACAGTAGGCGACCTTATCGCTAAAAGCGATCTCTTCCAGGCAACCCTTGGGTGAATTTTTGGCATTGTTTCAGGTGAAAAGAGATGAAGAACAGAAACAGCTGACACTCAGGAACATGGTGGGAGCATTCGTGGTGCTCGGAGTGGGGTGCCTGCTGGGGCTGCTGATTTCCACACTGGACATGCTGTGGGGGGTCTTCAAGAGATCGCTGAAGTACCAGGTAATAGTTTAAAAAAGAAGCCTGCTCGAGTATACCTACCGAATGTATGGAACTGCCATACGTCCTGCGCACCATGGACAGGCAGCGGCAGATGATAATCTGGTTGTCTGATCCTTTTAACACTATGATAAACCCTAATCTATTTCTATATTTATGTATAGTGTTACAGACATCCTAGAAGAAGGTATTAAAGTAAAAAAACTAATTTGCATGCAGCTATTTAAAAATTCCTGGTCGTCCTATATTTCCCATTCATTGACACATCTCCAACTTTCCAGACAACGTTCCAATACGAGCTAGTGGAAGAGCTGAAATTCGCGCTGACATTCAGCGGCGACGTGAAGCCGGTCCGACGGCGTCTCACGGAAGGTTCGTCCGAGGCTCTAGCTGACGACCCAGAGGCGAAGGACGAGCTGAAGTCGCTGAGGTCTGTGCGGTCGTCGGACACCCACCGGACCCACCACTCACACTCGCATAGCTCGAGGCATTCGTCTAGGAGCCAGAGTGTGGCATTTGCACGGATGAGGAGTTATGATTAGAGGAGCTCTTGTTTTTATTGTAAGATTAATAGTTTGTTTTATTATTGGAGAGGCATTATTTGTTGTAAGGGTAAAAGTTTTTTTAGTATGTGGGAATTAACTTGGGCTAAGTTTAGGTTTTAATAGAATTAATTTAGTTTAGACTAGACGTATTTATTAACGTCCCTAAATCATGATTTTTTATATTCTTACCTAAGTTGTTTTCACGATAAATGAGGTTTGTACGTGCCAAATTATAGTCTACAAGGTGTTTCTAGTCAAGCACGGTCAAGCAAGTGTATTTAATAATAATTAAATTAGTATTGTTATTTAATATATTGTGAAAAATATATTATAGATATCACTGACAAAATAATCACAATTTCCAAGTTATATAAGGTCAAGGTTTGCGTAAAGAACGAAAGATTTTCACAGGCCCAATAAATATTTATATTTTTCCACTTACTGCCGTGTACTAAAAGAAATATTGTTATAGTTAAATAATATGAGAAATGTCGACCGCCTTCTATTTGGGGTTGAATAATCAATAAGAAATATTTTAGCACTCACATTATCTTTTAAGTGTATTTTTGGGTTAAATGTAGGTAGTATTTATTTACATGGCCCATAAAGACGTACGAAATATGCTAATACTTATGTAGAATAGAGTAATTCACTAATAAATGTGAATTTCGTTATTAAAAGTAATTTTACCAAACAAAAAATAAACATATATATGTATGAAAAGTTACACTTGGATTTAACATTTTAAATGATACCGTATTCTTATGTTGTATTTTTTTTCAGCGCACTACCTATACTATAGTTACGAAAACGGGTTTCAAGTAGATATCACCACACTAAAGCACATAATCTCATAACTCGGTACCTACCTACCTACCTAGGACAGGCCAATAGACTCTATACCGGTCTCCGTAAAGGACTTGGGCGAATTCGCGTATGGATAATATGTAAATCATACAACTAAAACTTGGACCTTACTGGTGCATGTCCACACTACAGTTTACACAAAACATTGTAGCAAAATAATGTCCGTCCATAAACTAAGCTATGAGACTTTGTAAATTAGTCTTATCTGAGCTTGAGTTACCAACACAGCAGATTTACTGAGTGTGAACTTTGACTCTTAACTTTGTATCGCCGATGTAGAGCTCGATACACGTAAGTTGACCACATTTTCCAGCAAAGTTAGCCGACAGCAGCAGATATATGCATAAAACGGAACGTGCCATGGACACTATTTGGACACAAACAATCTATGTATTAGGTATTAGTCTAACGAATTGCTATTGACAATATTGTGACGGAATTTTGGTCATGTTCCGTGAATCAAAGTGTATCAATTAATGGAATCTTGCAGGCTCCAGAAGGGAGGTATCCTTTCAGGACGGGCGCAGTTAACGATACCCTATTTATGAGAGATATTGGAAAGCATTAGTTATATTTTGAAAGCTTCCTTTACCCTTATAGGTAACTCTATGTTGTAGATACCGAGAATGTATAAAGGAGCAGTGATAGCGTAATGTATAAGGCCTCGTCCTCTCAATATAGAGGCCGTGGGTTCAAATCCTGGCCGTTGCAAATGAATTCTTTGAATTGTATTTTCAATTAAGCAGTTTAAGTACAATAATACCACGCATTGTACTTATCCCAAAACGGGGCGATATGATTCGCAACCTATCACATGAGTACAAATGTGCTGCGAAAAGTGGGTGGCTCGCTTTGTGAGCCACCTCTGACTACCCCTTCAGGAATTACAGTCGTGAGTGCATATGTATATGTATGTATAATGTGTATAATTACAGTGATATGTGGCTACAAAAACGAAAATACCCAGTATTATGTTTTTATTTGGCTGTTGATTATTATTCAAGTATCTACCTACACATAAAAGCGCGGAAACCTTATAGTAGCGTGGGAGTGATCAAATTTCTTAGACATTAATCTTGAATGTAGATCACAGGATGTTTCCTAGGTTTCTTCTTAGAATAGCCTCAATAGATCGTCTACCAGGGTTTCCCTGAAACTTATTTTGTTGACTTAGGTCCTTCCCACTAAGCAAGAAGGCACAAATCATGGGGTGTTTGTTCATGACTAGCAACCAGTCGTTAAGACCTAATGGTGCGAATTTAATGCAGACAAATTGAAACGGAATTCTAATCATCGTATAAATGTTAGAAATATTTCCAAATTCAAATAAACTTAAACATTAGATATACATATGTATATTGTGTATGCCAGCATTATTATATGTAGGTATATCGTATGGTATGTATATCGTGTAAGGACCAAAATCTAACCCAATACAGTCCCAGAATCGTTAAATTTAATTAAACATGACCCTAGTTGCTTGTATCTGTCCACATAACATACATGCTGTGACAGTGCCACAGATGTGCTAGCTAGCAATAGTTCCCTTTCATTTCAGTGCTACAAAAACAAACTATTTTAAATTCTATCCAATATTTTTGGATAAAAGGCCAAGCCGCCCAAGCCAGGCCAGGACTTATTTTTATTTTCAGTCAGGCTACATCTTATTTTGTCTGTTAATTTCGTGAGCGTCCATTTTTCACTCGAACGCCACTAATTAAGCTTTGACACGAGTCCACGCGGCGAGGGTCGCCGGGGATTGATGGATAATAAAACATCATGTGTCGGTTTACCAGAGTTTATTCATTCTGCATTTTCAGAGCTGTATGGTTACTACAGGTTTTATACTTTATAAAAAACTAAATTCAAATACAATATTGTTCTGTTTGTCATCTGCATAGATTTTCTGACAAAAAGTTCATGATAGTATACGTAAAAGCTATAATTTGCGTCCCCAGTAGGCAGATTGTTCGCCACCGACTGAGTTACCGGCGCGGCGGTGTATTGGTTTAGTATGCAAATAGTGGTCACAGTTTGCTATATAGTTTTGCGCTCAGTCTACGTAATTTACGGTCCAGTAACGGGCGGATAGTTTGCCTACTGGGATCCTAGCATAAGTGCATTGCACCGGCGTATGAAACGTATCATAGAAAGGTAATAAAGTGGTCATTTTTCGTGGATAAAATTCATGACCTACTTATATATACGCATACCTCCCTATATAGAAACGAGGCACAAAGATATCGAAAACAAACGAAACATTAAGTTTTGCAACGAAAAAATACTTGCTGTCAAAATTTAATAAAAAATAAAATCAGCAAAAGATGTGAAGATAAAAACTTCAGCCAACGGAGCAGTGAAATCATCTATTTCAATTCAATCAAGATTAGGGTTTCGACATGAAATATATCTGACGACGTCTCTCGTGACACTTTTCCCGTCAGATTTGTTACGGTCGACTGAACTTGCGACTTCGGGCCATGTGCAGGCTGTTGCTCTGCCTTCTGCTGTGGAGAGTGTGATGAGAATGCGTAGATTTTTCAGATCTAGCTGGCGTTGGCATTCTGTCGCGATGGTCTTCTGTTTCATCGGGTTCCTCTGCGTCTTCTTCTTCTTTCTCTTTCTTGGAGGATCCGCTGCCGGTGGACTCGCGTGGATGACGCACTGGTTTGATGTCACCGCTGAAGCTCAGGATGAACTTAAGCTCGGCTATTAGCTCATCTTTGAACGGCACCTGTTAATGAAACAAAATTAAAAGTACTTGAACATAAGGGACTTTCAATGGTACAATTATTATTTGATATTTGTAAGTTTTGCCTAGATGAGTTTTTCTTTCTTCTTTGCAAATTTGTGGCCGCATTATCCAATAAAATTTGTGTTGTAGTTATTGTGCGGATACAAGTTGATTTATTCTGCTTCATTTACCTTTGGTTTGTAGGTTGATCATCAGCGTAATGAATATAATGCAGCAAGGGTCACACTGGATCATGCAACAATTCTGGTAAAAGGAAATAAAACAACTATAAAAGGGTCTTAAAATCTAAAGCGGAAGGTAATATTTTTAACAGATGGGTTTGCTTTACTAAGGACAAAATATTTGTAATCCAATCAAGTAAGTAATAATTAGTGAAGAAGGTTTAACAATATGATTTGATCGGGAAAGACAAGCCTTAATAATTCATTGATTGTAAGAAGAAATCTTACCTTTTCTCGTCTAGAAGTAGCCCAGACATCGAAGAGCATTTCAAACACCGCACAAATGGCGGCCATACCGGATCCTCCCGCTAGCACAATGAACACTCCACCAACGTTTGCTAACACCAGCGGTTGAGCTTCACCGCTACCAGTATCATCATCCTAGATTTAAAGAAAATATTTTGTTCAAAGTTTCTCCAAAATCATTAATAATTTATCAACACAGTACATACACACATCTTCACGGTCTCGAGCATGATAAAGTTCCATCTGCCATTGCAGTTTCATATGTCAATGGAAATTTTTCATTGCTCGTGAGTGTAATAAAGACAACTTAATTACCGCACAGGCACCGCCACCTCTTTTTTCCTTCCACCATTTGTCTTTCATCCTCGTAATGGTCCCTTGTTCCTGCAGTTGAAGAATAGATTCACTCATAGGCTGACGGTATGGAGAATCTGTAGTTAAAAAATATTAAATTTTTACTATAATGTCAATCTTCAAAGCTAAAATAAAAATTAATTATAATATGGAAAAGTACTTTACTTTTTTTCATAGCGATTCCATATCCTTTACTGTCCAATAGTCCACCAACTTGGGCTACATCACAGTTCCTCTCTACCATGTACTCAATGGATGTAGATTCCATCAGAAATGCGTAGTTCTCATCATCAGATTTAACCCTATAATATTTTAAATGTTAATCTTAGTTACTCCTTGCTATATTTTGTAAGAATCTATGTTTAATAAATAAGATTTTACCTTTCTAAACCTTCTTCGTTACTAGCAGTTTGGTACTCAGGATGATCTTCCATATACTGATACATTTTTTGGTACAGTAAGTTATCAGATTCCTGTGAAATGGAGCTAAGTATCAAATCTGTTTTTTGTGTAGATTTTTCATCTACGTGACCTGGGTAGGCTCCTCTTTAATTAAGATCATAGAGAATACTCACCTTAAAAAAACTGAAGGTAGCACCTCCTTTTTTAGCTCCATACGTTATGTCATAAGGATTAGCTGCAAGATCTGTAACACTTTTGATTGCATAAAACTTTGATTCAACCGTTAGGAAGGCGGCTAGATTAGCAGTGTAAGACGATACCATGATCAATGTAAAAAACCACCACATACTGCCTGCCATACGTGTAGATACAGCTCTGAAAGTAAATAAAAATTATACAGTGTAAATTAGATAGTTAATATAAAAAAAAATATGCCTATAGATCTTGCTTGACTTACATTGGGGCGATTTCAGATCCCTGAGTCAAGAGACTTCCTAAAGTAAACCAAAATGAATTGGCCATAGTAAACTGGTTATCCAAGGTTTCAGGCTCCTCAATACATGGGTATGGATTCTGCCATTCATCCGCTGCAAATCTTCCAAGAATGAATAGCAAAACTGATACACCAAAATATGCACCAGCTACCCAACCCCAGACCTAAAATATAAACAGTAATATTAAAGCATAAATATTAGGGAATAAAAAAATTGTTGGTTAGATTTATCATTGGTTGATATTACCTCTAAAGAAAATGGCGATATAAATGAGAACAAATCCGGTGGTTGTTTGGTGGGCTTTTTATACAAAATTGTTATTCCGAGATTCATGAAAGGGCTGGTGAAATCCACGGCCTTTTGTCGAGCTGCCGTTATAGTTAAGTCTGTTATAGCGAAGTCGACTCGCTGAAACAAAATAAGACACTTAACAAAATTAATCAAAAGTATGTTGTAGGGCAGCCTTAATTACATTTTCCAATATTCTCATAGGCAAATTTCAATGGCCACTTGAATATCAGAAGCCAATTTAATTAAAAGGTTAAACGTTTGATATTATTAATAAAATGTGAAAACAAAATAAACAATAATAATTACTCCATCCATGACTTTTTCCATCATGCCGTTCCATTTTCCAGTAGTTTTATCCAGAGAGCCGTACACACCATCCGTTTGTATTTCGAAAGTATAATTGAACTCGTTCATCTTAGACAATTCGTCGATCAACTCAACACCGAAACCCTCGTATCGAGCATTACCTTCTAATTTGTCCGCAGATTCTTTCAGCATACCATAGGGAGCTGTCTGTAAAGTATAGTAAAATCATGAGCCTTACTACGGTATTCATCACTCTTACCATAATAAAATGTAAGTTTGTATTTCGTTTACCAAAGATATCAATACTATGAAATGTTTTCCTTTCATAGCATCAGATCCTTCAAGGTCTGCTGGTGGTATTATGTTTCGGGTCTGTAAGTATCCATCTTCTTCGCTCCATTGTCCAACCTAAAACATATGGAATTCAGGTAGGTAATCGCCTATATAAAACTTTCAGAAAAAAATATTGTATCGTTATATTACACAAATCTGTCGTATCAATGATTAATACCTTTTCGAGCCCATGAGGCATGAGTTCCACGATTTCCATTTCAAAATCTGACCGAAAGCCATCTTCATCGAATTTTATTAATCCAGTCAGACTGTCCAATTCCATCTGCAAACATGAAAATTTGTTTAGTTCATTTTATGTACTTACTATACTTACTTACTTACTATGTACTACTTATTAATTTTATGCTCGTTTATAAATATACTCACGAGCAATGAAAAAGTTCCACCAAAGACTCTAACTTTTAAACGTTTACAATTTGATCAAAATATTCACGTTTTAAGATTTTATTATTTACTTACTTTTTTTGTTGGGCGTAATTAAGCAAACCTTTTTCGTTTAGGAATATAATTTGGTCATTTCATCACTGGAACTTTTTCATTACTCGTGAGTGTATTTACCCACCGTTCTGATATAATTGATAACACTAGATCCATAGCTCCAACTGTCATCTTTGGTGCATGATACCGCAGCACCTTCCTCAAGACCCAGAGCAGTCAACGCTGCTGTGTACAGGATCACAGCATCATAGGTTAGAGCTAAATTAAGATTCAACGTAGCTTCCGTCACAGCATTCTCTATTTGCCCTTCAGATAGCTCAGTTACGTATTCGTTAATTGCTTTGACGAATGTCTGTATTTCTTCTAAACTTGGGTCGAAGAGCCGCACACCTGAAAATTATTTAAATGTGTGTAACCTACCTATCTGCAAAGTTAACTGGTGATAGCAATTGAAATTTGTGACGCTGCTATGGTTTTACTTAAAAATAATACACAAACCTGTGATATTGGATCCTCCGTGCTTAAATGGTTCAATGTCTATAGTCTGGAAGTCAGGATTCATGATGAGATAGCTGTGATCATCAGACATGATTCCGACCTGTTGAGCTTGCAGTAAAAATGTTGGGAGCTTCGCTATTGTGCAGGCCACCAGGTAGTTTACTGATCCAGATTTCTTTATCGTTTGTAAGAAAGACCTGAAAATGAACTTCATGTGAGTAACACCGGTTCCCCTCATCTGGCCTAATCTTTATTGCCCTAAACTCGTTTCGCATAACTCGTAAGGTCTAAACTTTTTTGGTAGAATCATCACTTCGTCAAGACTTATGTGGCATAAGACTCGTTTCGTCTAAAACTCTTTTGGCACAAACTTGAAACACCTAAGTCTCGTTTGCTCTAATTGTTCGTATTGGTATAATCTTGTTTCTCCTAATATTATCTTTACAAATACTAAATTAAGTATGTTTTAAATGTACAAATTGTGGTATTTTTCTCCTACATCCCGAAAATCACGATATTAAATGATCAAAATATCAAAAGTGAATAACCATTATAATTATTACAAACGCCATTAAACCCCATGGGATCGAAACCTAAAGATAGGTGCGACGACGAGCAAAGCGAGGAGGAGCGTGTTAGGTGCACATTATCATCAAAAGCAAAGCGGAGCGCAGCGAAGCGGAGCGGAGCGTTTCCCACATAGCGGCCACAAATACAAGGCACCAGTTTGCGCTATGTAGGGAGACGCTCCATCAAAGTTAAAGCCAAACGAATATGATTACTTTATATAACCTATGCCATAGCTTTGATTTTAAGATTTGGCTATACCATTATTAGGCTAAACAAGATTATGCGAAATAACTTTTTACTTAAAGAGATTTATGCCATACGATTTTCGGCGAAACGAGATTTTGACCAAACGTTACTATGCAATACGAGATTAGGCAAATAAATCTTAGGCCAAAAAAGGTAGAACCGAGTAACACACATATGAACAGAAAACGAATCAACGTCAGTGTAGCACTGGCGATACACATAAGTATATAATAATATAATCATGTACTTATATTTTTTGACCTTCTTCAAATTAAGGTACTATAATTAGGGTATTATAATTAATTAAGAAATAATTACCGAAAGTCATCATTGTCTGGTAGCTGCACTACGTTCATTAGGATATCATCATCAGAATCTAAGTCTTGAATAGTCAAGACGTTTGTAAGAAACGGCAAGATTTCAGCTCCTTCGTAAATTATGGTAAACTCGGACCATCCTTTCATGACTATTATGTCAGCAAACACCTGTAATTTATATTTTAAAAAGTTTATCAAATGAATCTAGTTCTCCTCGTATTTTGCTAGGAAACAATACATCTTTCTGACATTGTTACCTAAGTTTTTTGCAAAGGTTCCAAAACTGTGGTTTTGGTGCCTGGGGTGCGAATCTCCTATATTCATCCCACACCCTAGTCCGTCGTATGGGATTTACTGGCATGAGTAAGAGAAAAAAACATCATCAGAAAGGATATCACTTGTACCTGTGAATAAGCATCATGATGAGGATACAGGTTGATGACGGACCAGTTCCGAGTCTGCAGTATCATCGGCTCCACGATGACGTGGGGCACCTCGAGGTAGTCTGCCACCGACTGTACATGCGTCAGCGACGCGCGGTTCGACGGACCGAAGATTCCGAGTAAACCATTCTGAAATTAAAGAATTTCATGAGGATCACAGAAAGTGTTTAGGTATGTTTTAATTTGTTAAACAGATTATTAAGCTGTCGTATATTTTATTTATTTATAACAATATTGATCTAAGTATAAGTATGTAGGTAATTAATAGTTCAAGAAAACTATGCCGTAAGCTAAAACAAGATCTGGCTCATATATCTTCTATTTACTTTGATAGGAACTATAATTAGAAGTTTTATAATATAGTTTTAAGCATGTCTAATTGTCTATTTATAAGATGTTTTTTTTATTATTATTATGTTAATAAAACAAGATAAGTAGATCTTTTAGGTACTTTACCTCTAAGAGTTGACAAACTCCTTTTTCCGCTTCATACACGTCGCCAGGTGGCGTCTGCGCAACATTTTCCACAAATGGATTCTCTTGATCTTTAGAGGCATCCGTTAAAGCCACTTTGAAAGCCGCTTGTACCAGAAAAGTACCGTCATCGAATATTGCACCTATTACAAACATGAAGATTTAATTGCCATAATATTTATCCGAGCAATGAAAACTTTCCTGTAGCAGGTAGAACTTTTCCATTACCCGTGAGTATATTAACAAAGTAAGTGAGGCATTCAACATCATAAGAGCAAGAAGAAGAGTAATAAACTCACCAATATTTTTATCTCCCACAACAAAACAGTAGAAAAATGCAACTATTAATACGCACAATCGATTTAATTTCAATGTCCACTGCATAATGCTATTAACCGTTTGTTTCAATCGGTGTCGTTTACCAAAATCTCATTTTCACAAATTAGCATGATTGTATTCCACCTCATTAATCAGCTACGGTATGCGATAACATAATTCCATTAAAATGACTAATTATCCAGATTTATATTCCGATTAATGTTTGATTTAGAAACTGGAGGCAGTTATGCTGTATCAAATGCACTTAGAACACAATATGTGTCACGAGTGCAGACCATACAATTCGACTTCGTTTCTATATTTTCTTCGGCAATTTTAACTCTTATAACGCAGGGTTTAGAGTTAAGTTTTGCCCGTCGAGCGAAGCTCCAATCTACAGTGGTACAGTTAGTATCAGCCAGAAATAGACTTGTGTTCTGGTTTTCAGTAATCTGATTTGATTCTGTGTTCTGCATGCATCACAGAGAGCGGTGACAACTACTGTGGCGTGAGTTCATTCTAATATGACTGTATCACCGTAAAATTGAAACTACCGAATAAGAGAAATAAACGCTGGGTAAATTAAATGTTAGGCAAATTTTATTACAGTGAGTAGACAGACATAATATCTGTAAAACTGACATAAATATTCAAATTTCTATGTAGTGCAACTGTATTTAAAAGTTCTATTAGACCTTTAATATGTAGTATGACTATCTATAGGTACTCACATACATCCAAATACTTTTTAATCATTGCATCATTTGGTTAGCGACATCTTTATTAAAATGAAGGAAGCTGAGAACTTGTAGCGCACCCTTTGGAAAGTCTCGGATATTTTCCACCGCAACGTTATGTTTTCCCCACAACGTGCCAAGAGACTGCTGGTTTCAGAGCAATGGCAGTGCTTGAGAGTGAAATAAGTAGATGGCGCTGAATGTTATCATTCTTTCTTTTTTCTAATATATTAATTTCTCTCACTTGACTTGAATTTTAGAACAAGATTTGATATCGTCTGGAAATTGATCATTCTCATTGTGTCAATTATCTATACGAATTTTGCGTTATTAGGTAACTTATGTAAGTAGAATCTGACTAATAATTTTATAATTTTTTTGTTATGTACTACTTAATCTAATATATTATTATTAGGTCTGTGAGTTCCTGTTGATTTATCACATACGCACTTACGTTGTGATAGTCGGCAAGAAACCTGAGACAAAAACAATGATTAATGATCACCGACTTCGCTGAAACATGTCGACTTCTAGTACCCACATTTTTTACCTTGGTTTATTTATTTATACACATTTGTATTTATTTTGTGCAGTCAAGTACGAGTTTCTCTGTCGTTTAACTTCATACCAAAGACTGCGCGACAACCTATGCGTAACAATAATATTTATTATGTGTTCAAATTCGTATAAAGTTGTTTGTGAAGGAAGATAACAAAAAAATATAATTTAGCTTATGAAATGGGAGTTTCATACTAATTGAAAATAAAAAAATAAAAAACACGCACTCACGCCTTGTACTAATGTACTCCCTTGCGGGGTAGGCAGAGGTGCATTGCTGCACCCACTTTTGAAAATATTTAGCTGTGTCAAATTTTCAATACATATTTTAAAGAGTTCTTGGCTCGAGTCCTAAGATTTTGTTCCGTCGCCTTAACATAAAGTTTGGAATAAGAGGGGTTTTGTGGGCACGCCAACATTGAAATTAGAATGTATGATTGTGCCTTTACTCGTAATGTGCTATTTTCTTTGTGTCCAGAGAATGTGTTCAAACTTCTCTTCGTATTTTTATTTTAAAATGTGTTAGGAGGTATCTTGGTACTTTGTTCCTTTCGTTTTCATGCATGGGATCCATAAGAATGATTGGATCAAGTCAAAAATTTTATTAGTACCTATAATTACCTGATAGATTTGATAATTCTTTTTTCCTTGCGTTGATAACGGTAAGATTTTGTTTAATAGACAGAAAAACAATCGATGAACCATTCATCTAATACAGCAATACAACGTTACCTCTATATTAGGCAACATTCAAGACAAACAAAAAATCGCTTTGTAAACCCCGGTCGTGCCTCAAAAAACCAAGAGAAGCAGAACAAGGGACACGCAATAAATACGAAAAACAAAGGTGGGACTCTCGACATATGACGTCCCGTTTTACATACGAATGTCTCGGGCGCACTGGAGCGATCGCCCGAACCCCAATACATCACATGTTTAGCATAAATTGATATGGAAATAAAAGGAAATCTCCAAGGATCGAAGAGTAACGTGCACTCTAGCTGTTTATTTTTCAATCTTTTCACCTCTGATTCTATTATCAAGGGTCTTTGTTCACAGGAAATGTTTAAACAGCGTTTCAGTTCCGCTTGCTTTGTACTTTGAAAGTCAAGTTTGTTAGAGTGGCTTTTAAAATGAGCCATTTTATTTACAAACTCTTCAGTAAAAGCCGTCTAAAATGCTAACCATATAAAACAAAATTATACGTGTAACCAAATTTTCCTAATGTACAGCTTAACATTTTTCAGAGGTACTGAAATATCTTGCATGATCGGAAGCAAAATAAAAAAAATCCAAGGAAAAGCTGTTTGAAATAAAACATAAGGTACCAGGAGAGCAGCTGTGCGACAGTGGTTACGATTGCAAGCCGAGAGATACTGCTGCTAGTGCACCGGACGTGACCCGGCCGCGCACATCGTACTACTGAGGTTCGTGAGATTGCTGATACAGATTTTGTATGTTTTGATTGCTTTCACAGGAAACATAATCTGTACTTATTACCAGAACAAACTTTAAATATTGTTGAGCAAGTGTTTAAAACAAAATTTTACAGATTTTTAAGCGATTGAGAGCGCTAGTGCCCTTGGCGCTTTGTTAGGCCTTAAATGTTCAGTAGTGAATGTATGAAGAGTATAAAATACAGCAATGTTTTTTTTTCACAGAATAGATAATCCCGGTCAGTTCTTAACCATGTTCATAAACATCACCATCATACATATTTTAATGCCGTAGGTACATCTATGTGTCCGTGACAATTATGTGAGTATGCTGTATAGGCTTTCTTATAAGTATGACAATAGTATTATGTTATATTTTGTGCCTCTCTAAACCACAGCCTCCCCACAGTTAAGAGGTTCCGTCCGGGGATACAAAAAAAGAAATAAGTACTTATGTTAAAACTATTTTTTTCCGCCCCTTCCGACCCTAGAAGTATGTATTTTATTTAACAAAATACTTAACTTGGGACCTACTTTATTTAACTTCCGGTATCATATTACGATGACAATAGGATAGGCAGCTTAGGGACAACAGTGTTTACATTTACGCAGCTCTGTGCCCAGTGCATGCGATGTGTTCTGTGAAAAATACATTCCCTACATTGTCTGGTATTATTCGTGTTCATTCTGCTTCACTACGTAAGTACATAATGTACCACACATGTAAACGGCTCCCTCACTGAAGTAAAACAACGCTTGATAAAATATTAGCTCTAACGGCAACGTTTCATTAAAAGTCTGCCGCTGATATTTGTTACAATTATTACAGTTTTAAATCATACGGCAACCGCTACAAAATAAGACAGTCACATTTTATTTCAATTAGGTATGCAATCATATTTCAGAGAAACTTATTCAATTTGTGGCTGAAACAAAAGCTCCTATAAATAAACAAAGTTAATTCAGACAAATGCAAGCTTGCAAGTAATGTATCTATTCATTATCCGACAGACCCCGTTGCGTTACTGAGATGAAATATGAAAAGTCATATTAACTTGTCTTCTTTCGCAAGATTCAACGAATTTATGTAGCGCAGAGAATTGTGCTAGCGCGGTGTCCGGGCTAGTGACGCGAACTTTCTGTGTCGTTTATTATCGTTACATCGGAATTAATATTTGTGTATCTAAATGATGAAATACCTAATTAGATAGATAGATATAATATTCTAATTAATATGCATGTACTTACATTATTGATGTAGATCGTCATCAGTCAACTGACAGGATATAAAACTCACTGAAACTTCCGATTAATAATTTTTGAAGCAACAACTTTATACCTATTATGCCTACTTTTTCATTCGTAATTAGTAGCGTGAAATCGTAAAAATCATAGCAAAGTGTTGGTTTTTGTAACTATATCACAAGATTATTGATAAAATAACTAAATTAAATTTTTATCATGTTTATATTCAGAAATAAGTTTAAAACGAATCTTTTAAGTACCAATGGAAACATTATTAGATTCCAATTTTAAGAAGCGTTATTTTGAAGAAATTCTATATCTACTTTAACATTCATCATAATCTATCGATAGGTAGTTAAGTTACAGATGTATGCTTTCGAGCAGCCCTAGATAAAACGGAGTTATGACATTATCACGTTTTGTGCTCAATGTACATTTTTACAAGTGCGCGTGTGACGGCGGATTTATGTGTGAAGTGATAAAATGGGATGATCCATGTAACAGGGTTTTTTTAATCAAAAGTGATTTGTGATGATGATGATGATTAAGTTTTACAATTTTTTTGACCCCGAAACTGGCAGTAAATGTAGTTATCTGGGAATTCATGCGAAGTACAAGCGCCTAAAAATGACCCAGTGATCTGGATAGTCTGGACAATCATCCCAGAACTGAAATGTTTAATTTCATGAGCAGATGAGATAATTTCATTTTTTATTCTCTATGAACTTGTTTAGAAGGCTAGGCCTAATTTCACACCATTCGGTTAGGTTAAAAATACCTCGGTTTGGTTACATCATGGACCGTTAAGGATAGTGAGTGTCCGCCACCATGCCAAATCTAGGGGTTAACACCCTTGATCGGGTGATAAACTTAATTGCTGCTGTGGGGTTCCGCTAAGACTTGGTTAAGACCGGTAACCAGGCAACGAGTTGTTGACTTTTGACACACCTGTCAAGAATTCAAGATGGAAAAATGAACAGAGCCTTTGATAAACAATATACGAACTAGATGTTGTGTGACATAAAAAATGAAGCGAAATACTGTCTGGGTTTTATATAATGTCAAACCGAGATAAAAGTTTTAATTTAATGTCCTAACCTAACTTGGAACCGCAATATAGAAACACAAATTGATGGCCCTACCTGGAAATCGAACCCGGGATCCCTGGGTGATGAAACTGAGCTTCTACCACTAGACCACAGAAGTAGATATAAGAAGTTAAACCTAATGACTTAATGAGAACTATTGAATTAAGTGAAAAATCTTCTAACAAAATATTTTAAAATAAGACCTTACTTAGAAATTGAGGTGTTATTTGTTGAGTCCTTTCTTTTGCACTGACACTCCATCTAGTTCGTTGTATTGTTTTTCAAAGGGCATGGCGTAATGATATTATTTTCAATGACGGATGTCAAAAAACAACCTCGATAGAAATAGTAACCATGGCAACCTCAAAACCAAAAAGTTTGGTTGTTTGAGGTTGTTTGACATTATAGAGACATAGACACCAATTTCAATGAATATGACAGAATATTGAATGAAGTGTGAGTGAATGATTCACATAATGCTTGATTTATGAATGGTCTATTAGATTTTCGTCATGGGACTCATGCAATTAACAAGGGTAATAATCCTTAAACGCGTCGTCAGCAAATCCGTTATTGAGACTGTAACTAACAGAATCATGAGAAACCAGGTCTTAGCTTCCATAATTGATATTTAAATCGATGATAACAAATGGAACACAATTCTTTATAACGCATTTAAATATTTACATCCAAATATAACAATTGGAATATTTAGCGACACATCCTAATTAAATAAACGTACCTCAGCTTACCGTATCCGTACCTATATTTGTAAATATCAAGTAAACCTTTCCAACTTCAAAGAAACCCGAGCATTCGACTAGGTTATATGGGTCAAGCCCGTATTAATTAATGCTCGCCTGTACGTATACCCTTATCTAGTGACCACACCAACTTTATAAAGGTCCACATTCCGGGCCGAACTATTCTTGTATTGATGTTCAATGGACGGATTCTGGTAAGCTTGGCGAGTCTAATTTCTTTGGACATCAACACCAGTGCCATCGTTTATTGTTTAGCGATTCATAGTGGCCAATATTATTGCAGTCTTCCTTTAATTTCAATTCAAACAAATAACTTTGAAAGAGAATTTAACCTTCCTACGACCTCGTTTTAGATATAGTGGTCCCATGGCTTGTTGGTGACTATTTTCTTACTTTCAACATAGTTTATATTACATATTTTTTCCCATTATGTGTGTATAATACTAGGTATTTATAAGCAATGTCATGATTCAATTATAAAAAACACTGTTATAGAAAGAGCAGGGGTAGTGAGAACTAGGTGAAATCGTGTCATATAATACAGAATCCAAACAAAGGATATCGATGATTATGGCTAAGTGGTCAAAACAAAACAACGTAGAAATATCCAGCACTTATCCCCAATGGCGGATAATAATCAAATATTCAGCCATCTAATTCCGACTGCCTTTGAGAGCTTACATGAATACTTTGTTAGTTCCGTGTTCCATGTAGGTACTATTTAGCAAGGACAATGAGAATTCACCTTTGTGTAACAATATTTTATGCACATAATAATATGTAACTCCTATAAAGTATTTTTGACTTTAACAAATGAACTAGTACATATACCCGTATAATTTCAAGACAAAGGTCTTGCACAAAATGTGTTATTCTAGCCAAACATCCGCAACCATTTAGCAGATTCAAGCTAAAAACTTTCATCTACAGAATTAGGCATTAAACCCAGCATGCTAGAATGACCTAAGTAAGAAAAGAGCATAAAATTTAGTGGATTTCGCTTAGCGCACTGCAGTTTGTGTCGGCCGATATGGCAATGGCACTGAACACGAGTTTCATGCAACCACTTCTAAATTATACTCGCATCTTATTGAAACTTGGCACAGATTCGGATACTTCCAGCATTTATTACAGGAATATAGGGGAGATGGATGCATTAAATAGTTGGGCTATACCTGGGTTATGGATGACATGCTACTGCGTCTAAGAATTGGCAGAGTCCATAAATCTTTATGAGTTTTGGAATCCTTTTAGCTCTCAGCTCGGCAAACCCATTCCGGTATGATAATAATAAAGATTTTAATCAAAACTGCAGGTTACAGCATGGTTATTATATAACACAGGTGAAGTGAAATATGTATTTGAATATTATGAAAATAGATACCACGGCTTCCATGCTGTGGAAGTATGCAAACCGAACTGAAACGGTTAACATAGGCACTTTCTACATAACGGTGAAGATGACAATAAATAAACGTAGCCTGACGGTACGAAGTTATGAAGAAGACAGGGACTTCCCTTGTGATGGCTGATGATGATAACCCAACACAAATGCTATAGGTACCTTATTCCCTTTACAATCAGAGCTCTGAAGAGCGGGTTGATAAGATCGAAGCGATACAGCGATAGCGTTACGTCGATTTGTCTTCGACTAAACATCGCCGTCATTTGTTACAGTCAGAGCGAAGGCTTTGAAATACGATCCCCGCTTGTTAGTAAATACTCTGAAAAGCTACTTGTCGCAACGCAAGTTGAAGAATTTATACATATTCTTACAACTTAGTCCGCCATTACTCCTTTGTGAGCACTGAACTTCTAAGTGATAAGTATGTACTTTACGAGTTTCGTAGCTATGTGAGTAATGTGACAAAGTGAATGTGTTACCCATATTCAACTATAGATTAACAAGGGTAAACATCGACGAGATAATGATTATATGTCGTAATAGTATTTAAGTAGGTATTCGGTGTTTAAAAAGACAACGCTTCAAACGTAGAAAATAGTAAGTCCAAGAATTAGGTAAGTACTCGCTTTCGTGTAAAAAATAGTTATCAAAAACGTATACGTCTGATACAAACTCAATCGCTTAACTTTACTCTCAACTCACTTCTACTTAGATTCTTAATCAAGAGTCATTTCCATGCATCCTAAAAAGGAGATACCTAGTACTATTAAAGTATCTATAATCCTATATCTGTCTGTATCAACAGCAAGCTGCTACTGAAACTGTCGACTGGAGTGTCGAAAAGCAATTAGCAACTCACTTGAAGCTTGCAGTTTACTTTGCAAGTTGCATGTGAGTTGTGAGCTTAGGAAGTCACTTGTGTCATCCGTCTATTCGCGAGTAATTTTTATTTTAACTAGAGTGCTGAATATATCCTAAGCAATGAAAAAGTTCCACTTACAAAATGTCGACACCAAATAACCAACTTAAAAAAAAGTAAGTAATTTAGACGACCTGGACAAATTTAATAATAATAACTGGGCTGAGAGTGCACAAATAGCAGGATCGAACGATGTGGAAGGAAAAAGGGGAGGCCTTTGCCAATTCACGTTTGAAGTTTTAGACTTAAAAATAACCCCCCTTAGGGAAGCGTTGACATCTAAACGCAACTATTTCCGCGGTGATTATATTAGCATGAATAGCGAGTTTAACGAAATCGACTGGAAAATAATATTAAGCGATTCCAACACGGTGGATGAGTGTGTCGATGCATTATACAGCGTAATAAACGAAATCATTAGTAAACACGTCCCCCTCGCAAAAAGATCTACAAGGCATAATTATCCATCCTGGTACAGTGATGCGCTTATAAAAATAATTAAAGAAAAGTCGAAAGCTCATGCACGATGGAAAAAACATAATAATTTGCTCGACTACGATGAATTTTCGTTACTAAGAACGAGACAGCGTCGTGTTCAAAATGAGTGTTATAAAAAATACATAAGTCGAATACAACAAATTGTAAAAGATCAGCCTAAAGCTTTTTGGTCCTACATAAAATCAATGCGTGGAGGCTCGAATTACCCCAAAATGCTAACTTACAATAATGACAAATTTACAGACGGCAAGGACATTTGTGATGCATTTAACAGCTACTTCTCGAGTGTATTTGGGGTCCCCTTAGGCGATGATATCCCGTCTCCGGAGTTTGAGGTCCACAGTGACTCGATATCGAGGCTATCGTTCTCTGCGTCAACAGTGGAGACATATCTTGGTGCTATCAATATAAACAAGGGTGCTGGAAGTGATGGCCTCCCACCCGTATTCTGGGTAAAATGCGCAGCTTCCCTTGCACCACCGATTGCCATAATTTTTAATAGGTCTCTTGTCGAAGGCACATTTCCATCTAAATGGAAAGAAGCAAACATAGTACCTATACATAAAAAGGGCACCAAAACACGAGTCGAACATTACAGGGGAATATCAATATTAAACATAGTCGGAAAGATATTTGAAAAAATGGTATATAATGGGATTTATACGCTCATTTCTCGACAGATACCTGAACAGCAGCATGGATTCCTGAGGAGAAGATCGACTGTTACTAACCTAGTTTGCTTCACGAAGTTCTTGTTGTGTAACATGGAACGCGGTGGGCAGGTTGACGTGATCTACACGGACTTCGAAAAAGCTTTCGACCGGGTGGATCACGCCATCCTGTTGCAGAAACTTCAGCAGCTAGGAATCCATGGTGACCTTCTTCGATGGGTCAAATCATATTTGTCAAATCGCTCGCAGGCTGTGGTACTGGGTGGCTACAGGTCAGATGTGGTTTCCATTCCAACAGGCGTACCCCAAGGTTCACATTTGGGTCCTTTATTCTATAATGCTTATATATATGATATAAATAAGGCCTTGGCCACATCTAATCACCTTCTATACGCAGACGATAAAAAGGTATATTTTAAAGTGCGAAATCAACAGGAATGTGATGCTGTTCAGGCAGATTTAAACTCGTTATGCGATTATTATGTCAGGAACAGAATCACTGTCAATGTCAGTAAATGCGCGTGTGTTAGTTTTACGCGGAAGCCCAAACCCATTCACTACCACTATAACTTCAACGGATCTGCAATACAAAGAGTAAATAATATTAGAGATCTCGGGGTATTAATGGACTCTAAATGTTTATTTTCTGACCACGTTGACTACATCACTACCAAAGCATACAGAGGTCTTGGTTTTGTCATTCGTTCCTGCAAGCCTTTTACGGACATAAGTGCAATAAAATCCGTTTATTATGCATATGTCCGTAGCGTTTTAGAATATGCAAGCCCTGTTTGGTCTCCTAATTACTTGATATATAAACACCGATTAGAAAATATACAAAAAACTTTTATAAACCACCTAAACTACCGACAGCGCTACTCTGTAAATACATATTTGGATGGATGCCGTAAAAATAATATCCCTACGTTAGAAGAACGCCGTATTCTGTTGGATATGGGGTTCCTATACGATCTGATGCTCGGTCGCGTGGACTGCGGCTCGCTGGTGGGCTCGGTGACGTACCGCGCGCCGCGCCGCCGCACGCGCCACACGCCGCTGCTGCACGTGCCGCCGCATGCCACCAACTACGCCAGTAACGAGCCTCTCACGCGTGCAGCCGCCACATACAACAAGCTTTTCAGTGAGATAGATATGTTTCACAACTCAAAAGACACATTTAAAAGACTTATTATACACAAATTACTTAATACAATAAAATAATATTATTTTATCTTGCGACCTCTCTAAATAAATAATTGCAGTGATTTTCTTCAGCGTTCTTGGATTTGTATTAGGTATATACGTTTATTATGATATGTACGCGTATGTATGGTATATGTGTGTATGTGCATGAAAATATGTATTTTAGATTTATTTCGATGTAGTGTAACCTCAGTAACTGTTATCATCAATGGTAGATTCCTATTAAGTTCTTTCTAGCATTTTGTTTGTAAGTAGTATTAATTTCTTTGGTTAGATAGTTATAGTTATTTCTATTATTTACCTAGTTGAAATGCACTAAGTTAATTTAGGGATACCTGTTATTGGCCTTACTATTAAGATTTAAGTTTTGTTAAAATTATATTGTTACGCTGTTGGTGTTCTCAATAAACATATAAACATATAAACATATAAACAATTCAATTTGTCAAAAATTAGAATTCAGACAAAATATTTCAGATCTTACCTATATATTTGATAATATTCTGATGCGCTGTTAAATGAAAATCAATTGCAGACGGCGTCATTAAGCTAGTCTTTACCGTTTAGGAGCTTTTGTCACTGGAACTTATTCATTGCTCGGGAGTGTATCAGTTTTGAAAATGTATATGTCGCAGGCAACTGGTTTAATCTCCTGTTTGATTGAACCACTAGCCCGTTCATTGGATGGCGCTATTCAGTTGTATGACTAAAGGACAACTCGTCAAGTCGTTGAATGTAACGTTCGACGTCTTGACTGAACGTCATTCAGCGAAGTCGTTGAATGGGATATAGTATAGCAACTTTGTAATGTCTGGTTAGGGTGAACATCACCAGACAAGAGTCAACAAAAAGACTATGTTACAAAGCTCTTATCTCACAAATTAACTAAAAAATAACAATAAACGTACCTACCTTCATATTGTTGTTCATAATTATCCAGTTTCGCCATTTTTTTTCTTTGAAACTATTCGCCCGCGGCGTAATAATAGGTAAATCTATGTTGTCACACTATTTTAACACAAATAACGCATTTTAAAGCTAATTTATTTGCAAAAACTAACAATATAGGTGCTTTTTGTGTCAGCTGTTAGCTGTTAGGTGCCATATTTGTTTTATTCACCACCTGACTGATTTTAAGTCAGCTAACTAGTTGGACGTTTTGTGACGCTTGTACAATCAACGTTCGGCCTAGTCATACAACTGAACAGCGCCATCCAATGAACGGGCTAGTGGTTCAATCAAACAGGAGATTAAACCAGTTGCCTGCGACATATACAAACGTTGCGGAGTTTAGGAAGTGCAATTTATGGGGAGCATTTTCCTCTACCCCAACTCTGCTTTGATACTAAAAGCGATTTCTTACAGGCAACCTTTGGGTGGGGAGGATATTTCGATGAAAAGGAGTTAAGTTTACTAATAATATTAATAAATAATATTTTTGTGCTGTCTGTTGTTTTAGTTTTTGGTTAGGATACTCGTTCGTTTATTTTGTATTAAGTATTTTTTGTATATTTTATTGGCATCATGTTGACTAATAAGCGACGAAGTATTAACATTTTTATTATATCAACAACCTCAGCGATCTCATTTTAAAACACAATACGATATTTCAAAGAAGAATCGAACTGTGTTTAAATTCTTACATCGGCATCGGCAAAGCTCATGGACCTCATAAATTGAGTATCCTCGAAGTTTAAGAATTTTCCAAGGAATTGATAAAACGCTTCTTTATGTTGTCATACTGAGGCCAACTTGACTTTTATCTGTTGGACGAGGTCCAAGCGCGGTTCCGCCGAAGCGCAAGCCACTTGCCGACCGCAAACACGAGGACTGTAACGTAAACAATTAAAACGATTCGTACTTAGTTATTATTTGGTAAAATATTTATCGTTTTGTCATAAATCTAATAGAGGCCATATACTGGGCATCCACTACAAGTGGTGTTAAGAGTTGGAAAAATCGTATAAGTCGGTAATAAAAGTTATATAGAAAGATGCTAGGTACCTATACCTCCCATCCCACATCCATCCATCATTAAAATTGGATATCAATAGGTACTTTAAAATTTATAATAAGTTTCTAACTTTCTATCTTATTAATTGGTGCTTTATGTTGCTCTTGGAAAATTATTGTATAACAAGTTAGTAACGAGCCGGCACGAAACTTCACTACACCTACAGTTCTGTTGGTCAGACAGATAATAATGATTCTCTATCCGCAACACACATTTAACTACTCTGTGTACTCTGCCTATAGGTAACTTGATTCACGACCCCATTTCCCCATGATATCCGATGCATTAATTACCAAGGCTACTCAAACATCAGCGGCCCAAATGGAGACATTAGCCAAATAAGCCGTATCACATTGGATGGCGCTCCGCATTGTCGCTTCAAATCGAATCATGCCTGGAGAATACCTGCTATACGGAGACAAAGGACTGTACCATTAGTTCATACTCGTATTATGTGTATGAATGCTGCATCATTATCTAAACCAACACCTATATAGGTAGAACACTGTAAAGGATGATTTACGTTACACTGTGTCACGACCGGGCCTTCGTTCATGTTATACCGGCCCACTTTTTTGTATTCTTTGCACGGCCTGGCCAGCAAACAGCGTGAATCAAAGAGCGTGGAGTAGCATGAATGAATATCTGCTGGACGTTGGCAGAATCTATGTATACGTATAATATACTATATTAGGAGATCCAACTAATGCCGGCCGGTATCCGAACCTAGCAACTTCATCACAACACAACTATAGTCAAAAGTCATGAGAACATAAATAAATGATTCTACAAACTCAAGAATTTTCCAACTTTCTCGCCTCGTTATAATAGGCGCCTTTATAAAGCAAATCTCCTAATTTATGTAAAAGACAACCCTATCCGTTTCAGCTTTCAGAAATATTTAGACGTCGGCCATTAATACAGCTAAGAAGCAAGAGCTGAAAAAGGTATCTTTTTTCACTTCTATTTAAGCCCCTTATCAAAGGTGTGTGAAATGTAGCGTCCGACCCCGCATTTTTCATTTCGTTTGACCCGGACACAGTTCTCGACTTGAGGGGGACAAATGGAGACTTCACGGAGGCCTATTTCACTGTCCTCTGATTAAGCGTGCACTCTTTATTTTTTACGAAGTGGCCTATCATTGAGGAATGATGGAGGCGAGAAGAATTGCCGCGTGAATAATGAAAAGACAATTTGTGTGCGTTGCGAAATGCCCGGGTTCATCGGACGCCGGCTACGGACGCTGTGAACGCTGGATAGTAGTCCAGGCGCTGGGGGAAATTTAACGGTGAAATCTTTTATTTAAAACTCAGGCTTCAAAAAAGCATTAAAAACAAAAAAATCTAAGGGATGGATTGGAAAGGATATTAGATAGAGGTAGAATTAATAAGTCAATTAATTATTATTAATAATAGACTAAAAAAGAACAGAAATTATTTTTTATCAATCATATTAAACTGTACCCCTTTTATATCTCTAGTCCATCCATCCAAAGGTTGTCTGGAAGAGATCGCTATAAGCGATAAGACCGCCTTTTGTACCCTAGTTAAGTGTCTATGTAAAATTGTTAATCATTTCTTGGTGTACAAATAAAGAGTACTCTATCTATCTATCTATCTATTAAATACTTAATTATAGGTAAGTAATTCATGTTTGTTTTGCTTTGACTAAAATTGGACTGATAATTATTATTATTCAAGCATTGGGCAGGGTAAACATAATAATAGTATACTTATTCGCAAAAATACAATTTCGGCCAACACTTTTATCCCAACGACTGGACTATGATCGGGGTGTCGGTGGGACGACGCATGCGCGCTCCCGATCACCCAAAGCCTTCCCCGCTCGGCTCAGGCTGTATGTCGCCGAGCCCGCGAGCGGCCGCCGTCGCGCCCCCACCCGCATTCCAAATTCAAAAACACAAATCGATACGACAACTTTTTGTGCCAAAATTGAATTTAGAACCCTTGTTTTTAAAACCGAGCCATTGTTAACGGCCAGCCACAAATACACCATGTGATTTTCATTAAGTTCTGTGCGTATGGAGTGATGTTTGTGTGATAATGAGTGCTCTAGATGTGTGTGCGTGAGCTGTGAATGATTTTCAGGTACGTTTTGAGTAGTATACGTAATTTATATCAATTAGTCAGACTGTCGTTAAGTTTCATGAGGAGAGTATGTTAATTAGCTTGCAATATTCCGTTGGGAATACTTCAGTAGGGCTCTGGGATGCTGAAGGAAAAGTAACTGATAAATTCAAGTTCAATTATTAAGTTAAATACCTTTTAAGAGCTGTAATCAAATATTCATACATACATTAAAATATAGAAATGTATCTTCTAATGCTAAGAGTAATAAACGCATGAAACTGTAACTACTTAGCTCCGCGGTTCACGCATACTTTCTCGGTGTTATTGAGTGCATTTATAAGGCTTCCGTTAATCCATGAACCAAATATTCTGTTGGTCAAATGAGTACTTACGATTTTGAAATGATAATGAGTACCTACACCTTAAGATAATTATAGAGATGTACATATTTAAAATCTTTTCCCCATGAAATTTAAGGTTATAAACATACCTGGCTTTAAGTAATAATGACAGTTTCAGAATAGACTGTAAATATTTTATAGATATTGGTATCGATTCTAAAATGCTAGAATAAAAATTAGTGTTTTCAGAATCGGCTCTCATTTCATCAGTATACCAGTCAATCACTGAACCAGGAGAAGCAACTTTGATTCGTCTGGTACTCGCAGAGAGTGGTACAACACTCTGTCATCGGCAGCCCTTCTCCAGCCACTACCGGCTTCTTGTCCAAGGCTGTTGTCCAGATGAGTCAAGGGGCGTTCCACTCACTTCACGCGTACTTTTGCCTCATCGTAGTTTCTGCTAGTGCGCTAGTTCTTTTCTATCAGTAAAGGTATTTTTCAGATATTATACTTGTCATTCAGAATGTAGATTTAGGGTGACTTGCATAACAAAGTTAATCAAAATTAAATCTATGACCTCTTGCTCTGACATTATACTGTCAGAGCTAGAGACAAACAATTTAATTTTGAGTAACTTTGTTGTGCAAGCCACCCTTAGTTATAGTTTACATTAAAATATGAACAGATAAAATTAATCAAATCATCATCCCTTCTTAGCCAATTAACATTTACGAGTATTGTTTTATTCTAATTAACTGCCAAACTGTGGTAAAACAAATTTACGAGTATTTATAGACTACAATATTACAATGGATTCTATGTATTTATATGAGGTTATGTTTCATTTTATCATGACTGCCAAAAATATGCATAGCGAACTATAAATAATTATTGCACCTTATAACTAAGAGCATTTAAATAGCTCTCTTGACTTTCAAAGTTTCCGGCAAACTGACTAGGTAGTAAGTGGTAGATTCTGGTCTTAGTTCTTTGCATTTCATAATTGCGCGTTCCGATTTTAACCACAACAGGTAAGAGAGTAGATTTACCTATATTTTTTGTCATCAGAGTGTTATGTCGTTTCTTGGAGTCTCCCGCGAATTCGGATGATGTTGATCCATAATTTGCACTTAGTTGCCACAGGCTCCAAAAGTTACACACATAATTGCCACAGTAATGCTCCAAAAGTTGGCAAGAACGAGACCCTGGGCCACCGCCTTGCGGCTACTCCGCTTTTGCAATACATGTCTAGTTTTCTTAATCATCTTGCGTTCATCATTAGCCTAATCATTTCACTACACGTAGGCTTCTCCTAAAGCACGCCACTGGATGCGTATAGCTTTCCGTATGCAATCATTACCGGCACGACGTACCTTTCGCAAGTCGTCACCCCATCTAACCGGAGGGCGTCCTACACTTCATTTGCCCGGTCGCGGTCTCCACTACAGAACAGATCTTGTGTTCGTGAAAAGCAATTGCTGCGTATTCTGCAACTAAAGCCACCCCTGCAACCGCCTGCTAACTTCGCCTCTCTGGAGTCCTTAACGAGGGCTGAGTCAAAGCTATCACGAATAAAGGTTTTGTTCGGAAGGCGACGCCGACGGAGAGTTTTTTTATGTATTTTGAAGTTTGAGAAAGTGGTTATTTTTGGCGATGATTGGTGTGATAAATCACTTGGTATTATTATAAAATTAGAAACCTTCATTTAGCAAAGTATTTTGAAAACTACTGGAAAATCTGTACAGGTTCCCAAATTACCTTTTTGTAGATCGGAACGGAATTCTATTTTCAACAACAAAGCGAACTTAGAAAATGTAACCGAGTCACCGACTCTAATATTAATCTGTTACGTTTTAAACAAAGAAGAGCGGCGAATAGTTGCTCCACTCCGCTTTACTTTGAACCATTGATGGGGCAAATAATAGAAACTTGGCGATATTGTAAAAGTTTTTAAAGATGGCGTACTTTGTTGCAGGATGGGCGAGTGGGCGTTCTTCCTTATTTTGTTCTTCGGACATCTTTCCGCTCTGCCGGATACGATAAGAATAGGTATGTGCTCTATTTATAACTACATCCCGTTATCTCAGGACATTGTGTTTGCAGTCTGCAATGAATATGCAGATTGCATTATAAAATTCCGTAAGCTTAGCGAGTTAAAAAAGCTAGTCTCGCTTGCTGGAGTCTACTTTAATGTTTATTTAAATTCTGAAAGCTATCTCAAGTCTTTTAGATGTTTAGAAAAATATTCTCATACCTAATTTATAAAAAAATTTTTCATCAAGGTCCCAATTTTAAGCGTCAATTTAATGAGTGTGTATGCACACCGAAAGCTCACTCAAATATAAATAAGACGATTTAATCTTTATAAGTTACACAAAGTTTTTATTCATTTGCAAAAGTCATGAGCTCCTCCTCACATAACTTAAATAAACTATCATACTTGTTTAACATCCCTGCGGCTGTTCAGGTTTGTTATCGACGTCGATAAACTCTATTTAATCGCGTTCCATCAATCATTGCGCTGTATTTATGTTGAATCACGCTAAAGTGACGTTTATCTTCGTCGATAACAAACCCGTGCAGCGGCAGCAGACACCAACTACAGTTTAACTTCTTCCAATCAGGTGGGCTATTCCACCCCGAAGATGACAAGCAAGAAGTGGCGTTCCGGTACGCGGTAGAACGCGTGAACGCGGACAGGGCTATTCTGCCGCGCGCCAAGCTTCTGGCACAGGTCGAGACGATATCGGCACAGGACAGCTTCCACGCGTCCAAGAGAGGTGAGGAGTTTTAGCTTATCTGTGGTCTGTGATTGGCTACAGGAAAAAAAAAACGTTTAAGGGCTGATGTTTCAATGGTCCAATAAGAGTTTTCTGGTGAATAATTTGTCTGTATTAGACATAACATTTTCTGTGTAAAATTAGCCCTTGTTCTATGGTAAAACCAATTATTTTAGAGCATACTTATACCTATCCGTTTATCGAACTGCTTATAAATAAACATCCCTTAGATAATGTAAGGGATAATATATTGTGGCTGCTATAAAAGGTGCATAAAAAGTTTCCTGAAAAATCTGGTGGTTCTGAGCTAGAATCTTTTTTGATTGCTGGAAATTATAATAATTATATTCTATCGTCTTGTTTATCCTTGCTTTAAGGATATAGGTTGGTAATTATAATAAATATGTTTATTCATAAAATAAGCTTATTACTAATTACATTATGCCTCTGTGCCTGAACTAGGCCAAAGACCTGTTTTTCAGGCATCAGCGCTATTTTAATGTATTATGCAATGCGAAAAGAAAATAAATTACTTAAAGCTCGTACTTGAGAGCTGACCGTTCCATTTCCAATGTTTACAGTAAGATAATCCGCGACTTATTCTAACAATACTAGTACTAAGAACCTAACACGTACTTAGAGATCTCTGTGTAAGGCCTAGATCTTCGCGTCGGATAAAAAAAACACATGAATATAAAGGTGTTATTGTTGGGTTGTTATCCGTCTAGGTCTCCTTTGTGTGAGGAACGTAATGTGCTTAGACTCGACGGGCTTAGTTGAGTGATATCGCGTGTTTTACTAAGCGAGAGTGTGACAAATTTAGTTGTTATTCTTTTATTATGATATTGCTGCTTATTTGTGTCGCGTAGATATATAGGTACCTGCTTATACATATTTATTTTGGGTCTCACTTCGGCAGGATTATTTTGTTGGTAAAGTAGCTTCGTAGTTATTGTGTAAATATTGTTATGAATTCACTAGAAAAGTATTTACAGACAGACGGACAACAAAGTGATCAGGGTTCCAAAAAATATATTTATACAACAACTAATATCAAAAATATATTCACGATGTTGACTTATTTTCCTGACTGGTTGGAAAAGCGCATTAATTATCATCAAGCAATAAGGAAATATGAAATACCAAGGACAGCAAGGAGGAAACATTATACGACTTACCCTACTCAGTCTGCGGTCTTCAATCAAACCATACAAGTGAGATGCGTTGCAAGGACTCGCAATATTGTGGCTGGAACCAGGATTATTTACTAAACATACAGTCGCGGTCAAGTTAAAACATATAATAATATATTGATACAAGAATGAGAAGCTTCATAAAGAGTAAAATCGTATATATATATATATAGTGACATAAAGTCGATATAGTGAGCCGTTTTTACGTAGTATGGCTCAGAATATCAGCTTTGTTTTATAAAGCGATGCTATTATACGTCCACGTCACAAGTCATATTCAAAGACTCCGTCTTTCCCAATTAAGCTGGATAAAAAAAAAACTTTCCACATACAAACTGTAAGATGAGCTTGAAGCGAGTGTGAAATAACGGAAGTCTGATACTTCTTCTTCTTCTTCCTGGCCTTTCTCTTATTCAGGGTCGGCTTTGTGCTTCATGTCACGCCATTTTACCCTATCCTCTGTCATATCCTCATTCAGTCCACACTCTCGGAAGTCTGATACTACAACATGCAAAATTATTACACTCCCTCCCATCGTCTTATCCGCTCATCAAAACCGCCTATCTGCAGGGCTACCGACGCCAGTAATTACTTATAAGGTTGGAAACGCCGGCTTAATGTGGAATCATACTAAGTATTAACTTACGATGATGTAGGTCGCCGTAACATCTAAGTACGGTTAATACATTTTCCCAGAACAATAACCTGCCAAATGGGAAACGTCTCTATGTTTGACACGTAATCTTGTACAGGTGGGTACGTTTGCTTACTCGTGCTTTCAGGACAGACACATTGAATCAATTATGTTGGCGGTGATGTTGCGTGATTAGAATATGCCGCAGGTTGTTGAACCCGTGTCGTATTGGATCATAGTCTATCTTGTATCAATGTGAATCTTGATATCTGCTTAAAGACACATAACTCAAATCTAACAAAGATAATTTCGATTTTTTTAAACGTATTATAGATTTTAACAAATAGGTAATTGTTAAAATCTATAATACGTTTAAAAAAATTACCTATATATAGTATAACACTTTCAAAAGTATCATTGCTGATTCCATTTTTTTATATTATGCAAACTAGGCATATTGCTGTACCCTTTTTCTTATATTGTCTTTAATTTGGCTAATATAAACCGTCTTATTAACTACCTACGAGTTTCGTAGCGTGCTACGACCACAAATTACCTAAGAAAGCACTTCTACTACTGTGCACCTGACTGACAAAAGTGGCCAGATGTCATATTAACTAGCTTTGACGTACCCGGCGTGACCACTGGTTCTTGTTGGCCAGGTGCACAGTTAATTCGCACGAATAGTATATAAAAACACAATGTTTCTCCCAGTATGTCACCTACTCCGAAGCGGGGTAGCAGCCATCTTCGGGCCGCAGTCGGCGCCGGCCGCGGCGCACGTGCAGTCCATCTGCGACACCATGGAGCTCCCTCACCTGGAGACTCGCTGGGACTACCGCACGAGGAGGGAATCCTGTCTGGTGAACCTGTACCCACATCCGGCAGCGTTGAGCCGAGTAAGTGCATAGAATATTCTAGGATAATGCTGGAAGATTACTCTATACTGACAAAAAATGGGACTGACGTGCAATCGGCTATCACAGGGAGATAGAGTCGTGGCTTCTGGAAACATCGTTTATTATCATAATAGAGTGACCCCTCTGTTCCTCTCCACCATACGCTATTTTGAACTTTATGATGAAAGAATAATAAGTTAGTTCAGGTTGAAGCTCGAAACGTAAAACCAGCAGAGAATGTAGCGGAAACTGTTACGTTATTGTCTCGAAATATTCGCTGAATTGAGTAAGTGAAAAACGTAGGTTTTCGCGCTTAGGTGCCTTTTGTATAAATTGGCGTTTTACGTCGTCATAATTTTGTGCAAAAGGTTCCCTAGAATGTAATCATGTATTCTTGGAATCCCTTAAAATGATTCCGTAAAATGATATAAAGTAGGTATACTGGCTTACCTGACCGTTTCAGCTATATCGCTTCATATTCAAAGTGGCTCTTTTTCTAGGCTTACGTGGATTTGGTGAGGGCTTGGGGCTGGAAGTCATTTACGATAGTTTACGAGAACAGCGATGGGCTCGTGAGGCTTCAGGAACTGCTGAAGGCACATGGACCCTCGGAACTGCCCGTCTCCGTGAGACAACTACCTGATTCACATGACTACAGGTGAGCAATTATATGACTCTAGTTTCTAATTAACTATCCAATTTGATGGCTAGGCCTAGGAATATCCGGTTACCACACATTTATCTTAGCACATGATGTAAATAAGAAAATTTTGTTATATATTTAAGCACGTAAAAGGTGGGGGTGTTATGATGTTTGCGTTATACCTAAACTTTGAAATGTATTTAAAATATACTGTCCTTTATTTCTTGATATAATTAAAGCTGCATTGAATGTAAGCGAATGGTAAACGATTTGCCTTTAATTATTCTTCTCGGCCCTTATTTCCATCCTAGTACCAAAATATATTGTTTCAGGCCATTACTGAAACAGATCAAGAATTCAGCGGAGTCCCACATAGTGCTGGACTGTGCCACGGACAGGATACGCGACGTGTTGCAACAGGCGCAGCAGATCGGCATGATGTCTGACTACCACAGCTACCTCATCACGTCATTGGTAAGAATAATTAAGAATCAAACGAACTTACCTTGTGAAGTTTGATGTCTAATTATACGAGTCTCTCGAACGAAGATGATTACGATATTACATGCAGCACGCGAGATGATACTATCCTAATCACACTTTTAAAGCCCTAAAAATAGTTTTATTTTTAGCACTAACAAATTTGTGCCTGTGTAGCAGGGCCTTATATTTGTCTATGGCCCTCACCATTTCCGTTGTCTATGGTGCCGCCGTTTTGTTCGCCATTATTTCAGAGCAACTTTTTATTTTATTTTTTAAGCATTGGGTACCTAATAGGGCAGGGCGGGATTGTAATCATCTTCGTTCGAGAGACTCGTATAATTAGACATCAAACTTCACAAGGTAAGTTCGTTTGATTCTTAATTATACTTCGTTTCTCTCTCGAAGATGATTACGATATTACATGCAGATGTTCAGAGCATCGAAAAATAAAATAAAAATAAACACATGAATAATCAACAATTATCCAAAAAATTATTATTCATTCAATTTAACATAGCTTATATTAATTAAACTTAACATCTTCTCATAGTGAGAATTCAATCGATAAATGTTATAAAAGTTAAAATAAACTTAAGTCTATTACTTAACATATTCAAATTATGTACCACAATAAGTACTTAATTACCTACTTACTCATATAAATCCAAAATCAACATGTTCTATGGAGAATGTTAAAATCAGAACAAAATAAAAAACAAAATCAGTGTCTGTTGAGTTACAAACGTCTTTATTATAGTATCTTAAGAATACCTTGGAATCCTTAGTCCAGCCTGCGGCTTTCCGAATTACTTCTAAGTTGACCCCAGCTCTATGAGCTGCTGATGTAGACGCATGGCGAGTACTATGAGAGCCATAGACTTTAACGTCTATGCCACTCTTCTGTAACATAAATTTGACCCAGTGGGATAGTGTTTGGGTAACAACTCTTTTGTGAGGCTTCTGATAGCTAATAAAAAGATATTTTTCTTGGAGTCTTAAATGAGCTGTCCTATCCATGTATGATTTAAGGCAAAGGGCTGGGCAAACTGTTGGGTTTTCTTTAATGTATGGCAACATAATCAATGGTTGAGACGATCCTGGTTTAGATGTTTTAATTAAGTCATCAATTTTAATAATAATTTTATCTAAATCAAATGTAATATTATCAATTTTAATCAAACTTAATGTTTGCATTCTTTGTGCGGATGCTAAAGCCAGCAAAGTAATTGTTTTATGTGATAAATCTTTAATTGAGATTGAATCATTGGGTAAATTATTAGTAATATAGGTTAATACTACATTAGGGTTCCAAGTGTTATTGTATTTTGGCGCTGGTGGTTTTAAACGATAAACGCCCTTAAAAAATCTCTTTACGGATTCATTACAGGTGACCTCCTGGCCTAATAAAATTGACAGTGCTGAGCGGTGGCTATTAAGTGTACTATAATTAGCTCCAGAATTAAATTTTTCTGTCAGATATTCTATTACTTGGCTAGTATTGGAATTGCAATAATCTATACCTTTAATACTGCAATATGCCCACCACGCTTTGAGTGACGCATTG
This sequence comes from Plutella xylostella, assembly GCF_932276165.1. Classification (NCBI taxonomy): domain Eukaryota; kingdom Metazoa; phylum Arthropoda; class Insecta; order Lepidoptera; family Plutellidae; genus Plutella; species Plutella xylostella. The sequence goes on from NC_064003.1 coordinate 5,578,176, forward strand.
TATTGCTTCAGTGTATTGTGAGAAAATGAAGCCATCATAATGTTAAGTGAGGTGATGGGGATCCCACGCTTCATCAGTGCCTGCCTGATAATCTCCCGGCCATCAGGGTTAGCTATGCATGGAGCGGATGTGACTCCCTGAAAGGGGAAAATAGCAAATTTTTATTAGGCTTGAAGTATAAAACTTCTGATATGAGTAACTTTGACCAAACTGGGAACCATGATTGAGTTGGCCAAAGTGGCACAACTAAAACTCCTTCTGCTTTATCGAATTTTATCTTATGTAGAACTTTAGAAATTAAGCTGAAGGGTGGGAAAGCATAAAATCTTAATCCCTCCCAGTTAAATGTGAAAGCATCAACTATTTCTGAGTTCGGATCTAATTTCCATGATGCATATCTAATACATTTGTGATTTTGAATACTAGCAAACAGGTCAAATTCAGGGGTACCAAATGCAACTGTCAACTGGTTAAAAGCATAGTCAGCCAATTCCCACTCCGTGTCTATATTAATTGCCTGACGAGATTCAAAATCAGCTTCCTTGTTGTTACTAGACTGTATGTATGATGCAAATATATTAATATTGCGCACCTCACACCATTGCCATATATCCCGTGCAATATTGTTTAAATGTGGGAACTGTACTCCACCCATTCTATTGATATAGGCAATAGCTGTGGTATTATCTATTCTTAACAGGATATTGGAATTATTAAGGTGTGATGCAAAGATTTTAAGTCCATAAAATGCTGCTAGCAATTCTAAGGTGTTGATGTGCTGTGATAATTGGGAACCGTTCCAGTGCCCATGAGCTGTTTTATCATTACAGACAGCGCCCCAGCCTGTCGTTGAAGCATCACTAAATATTACAATATCATAGTTATTTGTTTGAAATGAGCAATATGAAGAATCAGTATTGTCTCTCCACCAAATTAAATCATTATTTAAATGCGCAGGCAAAACCATTGCTTTGTTGTAATTATTTGAGTATTTGAGAGCTACAAACTTTTCTCTCTCAAATTGTTTAGTGTACACCCAGCCATACTTAACAGCTGGGCATGCTGATGTTAACAAGCCTAAAAACTTAGCAAACTCCCTGACCGAGCATTTTTTAATATTTAAAAATTTTGTTGCTTGAGCTTTAATACGACTTTTCTTTTCCTCTGGCAACGATATGCACATGTTAACCGAATTAAATATGAAGCCTAGGAAGGTACATTCTTTCCTGGGGTATGTCTGGCTTTTTTCCTCATTAATCAAAAAACCTAGTTTTAAAAGTATATCTCTGGTTGTTTTTAAATTGTCAAGACAGTCTTTGAATGTGTTTCCAATAAGCATAAAATCGTCCAAGAAATTGACAGACAGGTATCCTAATGAACGTAAGTAGTGTAAGACGGGCCTTAATAATTTGGTAAATACATATGGGGCTGTACAGAGACCAAAGGGTAGGACATTAAATTCAAACAATTCACCTTTCCAGGTAAAACGAAGATAAACTCTATCACTTGGAGAGATGGGCAGTAAAAAATATGCATCCTTTAAATCTAGGGTTGCCATGTAAGAGTTAAAATCAATAAGCTTTAGAGCTGTGCGATAGTCTTCCATTTTAAAATGGGTGGGATTAATGAATTTATTAAGTTCCTTTAAATTTAAGATAAACCTATGCTTTCCATTAGACTTGGGTACTGTGAAAATTGGTGAAATAAATTGATTTTCGCATGTACTACATGGAGATATGAAACCCGACTCTAACAGGTCATTAATACAGTCATTGATAATTAGAGTCTCTTCGGTACTATAACATTTACTTTGACTTGAAACTGTTTGATATGGTTCATTATCAAATGGTATTTGGTATCCCTTAACCCAAGACAGGATAGTTGTGTCATTGGTAATATTAATCCATTCATTAATGTAATACTGGAGCCTGCCTGCAGTAGGTATAGGTTTGTGTACCTGTGATAGAGTATTTAACGGCGTCGGTTCTGCGGTGGGCGGCTGTAGTTCCGTGGACGAGTCACCTGCGGCGGCGGCGGCGGCGCACGGCGGTATTCCCACTGCGCGGGCGCTGGCGGCGGCGGTGGCGGTGGTCGCCGAGGCTGGCGGGGGTACGCTCGCGGCTCGGCGACTGGTGCCCGAGGTGCCCCCCGTACGTTTAAAGCTGGTTGGCTACGAGGCATGGTAGTGTTCAGCTGTGCACGATGTTGATGGTTGCTAGAATTGTATCTCAACTCGGAAGCTGATACAGATATGGCCTTTGAAGTCTTCAGGTGTTCAGTCAGGTTGGACCCAAATAGGTTATGGTCTATTTTAGTGTTCTTTATAGTGTCTCTTTTAGATTTGTTAACAGCATTGATAATGGCAAACCGCCTCGATACAGACTCCCTGTGATGGATATCACATAATAGGCGGCCGGCATCACTTAGAATTTTTATAAGTTCTGGATCACTATGCCTCTCTGTTAGTGTCATATTTAAAGCTTTCCAATTGCTGAGAGGCAACTAGCCATGACATCTTGTTTCTTCTCAGAGTAGGCATCCTTCTTTATATTAAGGTCATGTAGCGCCGACTTCACCTCTGGGTTGAGTTTAGGTGGCCTGATAAATGCACAGTTTTCTGCTGGTAAGTAATGTTTAGATAACTCTGATTTCTCCTCCTTTGTGAGCCCGTTTAGCAGAATGTGCTTCCATCTATTTGCGACTTCCTTGTGCAAGTCGTCACCGAATTCCTTAATTTGAGTGGGGTCAGAGCCAAGTAACTCCAGCACCTCGGGGTCCAGCTGGCTATTTTCTTCTTCCGTAACCAGATTCACATTTTCGGTAGCTGTGGTAACATCTGTAATTGTACAGAAAAACAACCGGTCAGTTTCACATTTGTAGGTTAACTTTTCCACACGCGATATACGCCGGGAAAGAAAATACCTATTTGCGTTATTTTATTACGCTCATTATACATGGTTATCATGACATGAAATCCATATATCTACACACGATAAACGTCGAGATATTATGAAGGAAAGATCAGTCAACCACGTGTTCTAACCAAGTTCTAACAAGAAGATTTCACAATTTGTATTTAACATCTGGACCCGATATGCACTTGAAACTTACCTTCATTGCCTTCATCAGGGACATAATCACAGAGATTCATGCTTGCTGGCGATTGCGCAGGAGATAGACACACACCTTGTGAAGGTGTCTCACATCCATCCGACGACGAGGAGGAAATTCTTCTTTTCTTCCTGACAAGTTTCTTCACTTTTTTCATTACCTTTTCCAGTAATTCACTTTCATTTTTACTTCTTTTTCTTTTCCCCATTCTTATCTAGCTTTTTTAATTATTAATTTTCCTTGTGCGACGTGACTCGGATAACACAAAATCGAGTAATGGCGAACAAAACGGCGGCACCATAGACAACGGAAATGGTGAGGGCCATAGACAAATATAAGGCCCTGCTACACAGGCACAAATTTGTTAGTGCTAAAAATAAAACTATTTTTAGGGCTTTAAAAGTGTGATTAGGATAGCATCATCTCGCGTGCTGCATGTAATATCGTAATCATCTTCGAGAGAGAAACGAAGTATAATTTGGCACTAGAAGCGTGAGCTAAGTAATAGAACTGGTAGACATAAGGCTGTTCGCAAACTGTTTGCTGCCGAGTGAGTTAGTGACATTGGTTTTAAATATACGCTGTTAGGTAAGACTCCACCTATCGGTATCGTACGCATCGCACCAAACGGATTGTTACAAATGTATGGTGAAACGGCGTCGACAATGCCGATGATGTGGACGCACCTGTGTGAATTTCTACAGAAAAGAATACTAATAAAGAATATTTCTATAAGTGCAAAGAATACTGAATGCGATGCGTCCGTCGCGTAAGTTGCCGAAAGGTGGATGCGAGCCTATATGCAGAGATAAGCGCGCCTTTGCCTACTGGGGACGCAGCCTAAGTGCTAAATCCATTCCAAGCTAGTTAATTTGTGTAATTACATTAACTGCCCATTTAAAATATCCAGATATATTACCAGCGTAATTTAAAAGACGTTCAAAAAAATAAACAAATTGCTGACGTTTAAGAAGCCGAGTAAAATATTCCAAGAAACTCTTTCAGTAATAAGTTGAACTCTGTAACTTTCACAAAAGGATTTCCCAAACGTTTTTCTTGGAACTGTTATATTAAAATTAAAGTAGGGAGTTTGTTCCGCTATTCTTAATCTTTAATCCTGTTGGAATTTCCAGTTACATTGTTTTACTTATTATTCAATGTAAACTTTATAAGCAAAATATATTCAATTATAATCATTAATAAACTTGAAATTAAAAATCGATTATGTAGGCACACCTAGAACACAAGTAGAAGTTAATGTAATTTCAGCTAGAAACAGTCGTCTTTAGCGTGTTTTACATTGAATTCTACATTCTAGGTACCTACTGGATATTGGGAGGTTCTAAAAATTTGATTTAGCATGGATTTAGCATAACAAGTGCGTGAAACGTGGTAGTTTTGGGAAAAATGCTTTCAAACGGAAGTTATGGCCTTACACTTCACTCTAAACCTCTTTTTCACCAGGATCTCCATAGCGTAGACTTAGAAGAGTTCAAGTACGGCGGTACCAACATAACAGCTCTACGGCTGTTGGACCCAGAGCGGACTGACGTGCAGAGGGTGATAAGAGATTGGGTGTACGATGAAGCGAGAAAAGGACGGAAACTACAGCTCGCCCATACATCTGCCAAGGTAAGTGAACATACACATTTTATAACAATCCAATTCATTACTATGGATTTATAAGATAACCATTATGAAATCTCACCTGACTCACCTTGCTATATTTAATAAAAGTTATTAAATAGATGCATTGGGTAGTTATCCCTATATTAATGAAAAAAAAGAAGAAGACATAGCTCATAAACATCACTCCAACAGCGCACAAACCTCTTCCCAATGCACTGCATGACGCTGCTCAAGATGTTGTGGCCAATGATTATGATGACCATGATTTATACTGTGCACTGTGCATTAACTTGGTGTCAGAAATGACAAAGAATAATTTTGATATCAATTTTTTTGTTGTTGACATTAATGGATTCTATGGCAAAGTTAGCGTTATCGCACTCAAGCATCTACATAATACATAAATGGCATAAATGCTGGAGTAAACGTGTTAAATTACCAGTTAGGATTCATTTCCGTAGAGCTGCTTCCTCTGGCCTCAACACGAGGGTAAACATGGCAACTGGGTCACACATCTGTACAGGCAATTTCTGGGACAACATTAGTATTACTGAAGTTGTACTGAGATTATGGAAGTTGTTTTGGAGTAATTACTTGAAACATTATTATTATTATTACGTACCATAACTCGGAGTGAAACTGACGACTGGAATAGCTCAATTAGTGGAAAGAGATGGAGGGCGTAAACTCTTTTAATACCTAAAATCTAAGAGTAAATTTTTTGTTGCAGGAAAATATGACGTTTATAAAGGTAAGCAAAGAGACATTATTTTAGTACCTAAGGGCCAGCTTTTTTATCCACTGAAAACTTTCCATGAAACCCTCACTTTACGAAAAGGCCCTTTCCGAATTAGGAGTAGTTTATTTAACTGATTTCATTTAACAAGGAAAAAAATATTTACCTATGTTATTTATTTATTCTTTCTTCTTCTTCCTAGCCTTTTCCTTATTTAGAGTCAGCTCTGTTCGTAATACCACGCACTATATTTTAAAAAAACTTTGTTTCTCTCCATGTATCTCTCTTTTTCCTAAAACCCTTCCTTCATTGGAAGGAGACCCGTGCCCCAGCAGTGAGGACGTCATGGGTTATGATGATGATTATGATGATTTCTCTCTCTCTCTCTCTCACGACGCTTCGTCCCACAGACAGAGACAGCGCTAATGTACGACGCGGTGCACCTGTTCGCGAAGGCGCTCCACGACCTGGACACGTCGCAGCAGATCGACGTGCGCCCGCTGTCCTGCGAGGCCGAGGACACGTGGCCTCACGGATACAGCCTCATCAACTATATGAAGATCGTGAGTGTTTTGTTTTTAACCTCCGACTAAAATAGGGGTGAGGGAAGAGGGGTGTTATAAGTTTAACTTGTTTGTGTATCTGTGTGTGGAAGCGTAGCTCCCAAACGATTCACACTATTTTCGATTTGTTTCTTTTGTGACATAGCTAATGTTACCCCGAGTGATCTTAGCCATATTTAATCAAAATCGGCTAAGCCGTTCAAAAGTTATACTACTTTTAGTGTTGAATGTCGTGGGTTTTTTACGTTGGTAAGTTTAAGTTAGGTTAGGTTAGGTTATGTACGACGGCGTTGATGTACGACGCGGTGCATCTGTTCGCTTCGTTGCGTTCGCTTCGTTCGTTTGAAGGCGCTCCACGACCTGGACACGTCGCAGCAGATCGACGTGCGCCCGCTGTCCTGCGAGGCCGAGGACACGTGGCCTCACGGATACAGCCTCATCAACTATATGAAGATCGTGAGTGTTTTGTTTTTAACCGAGGTCACTCTGGGGTACATACAAGGTGTTTGATCGAGTGACGTATCAACTGTACCTCATATTCGTCTGGAACACAACCACAGACTGCGTCTGAATCTTTCTTTACGAAGATTTTCTCTAGTTTGACTGTTCCGTAAACAAGTATTAAGTGCTAATTTCCCCATAGTGGGTAAGAGCATAACCAGGGATTATTGCTTGACTTTTGACACATCTGTCAAGAATTTAATATGGAGATGACGTATAATTGGTCAACTCTTCCCTGCGTCTGAATCTTTCTTTACGAAGATTTTCTCTAGTTTGACTGTTCCGTAAACAAGTATTAAGTGCTAATTTCCCCATTGTGGGTAAGAGCATAACCAGGGATTATTGCTTGACTTTTGACACATCTGTCAAGAATTTAATATGGACATGACGTATAATTGATCAACTCTTCCCTGGTTACGATTTAACCGACTATTGTGAAATTTGAGCTAAAGATAACTCAGCCCGGTTAACGATTTCTAGAAATACAATAATAAGTAACTAGCGCTAAGTAATAATGGAAACAAGCAAAACACAAAGTAAACCTGTTTCTGACAGGACGATTTCTGCCTATTTTGAATTAATTTCTACTCTAAATTTTGCTTCCAGTATAGTTGTTTCTATTCGTGTACCCAGGGTTTTTTATTCGTCTAGAATATAAAGAAAGAACATTTTGGCAGTTCTAAATTTAAAAGCCTTCTCAACATCCTTAATGTTTATGTAAATTTGACCATTTCGCATGCGCCGAGAAGCACAAACCAGCCGAGGCGGTCTCATTAATCGTAGCTTGCTACCGCAAACCAATTTGCACTGGAACAAAAATTCCATTACGAACCCTTTAATTTCGCCCTAATTGATGGCTCAAAAATATTCGCTGAAAGCCTAGAGCACAGTAAAGCTATTAAGTTGCAAAGTAACGTTTATAAGGCAATTAATAAATGGGGAAGCGGCAATTAACAGAAGGATTAAGTGTATAAACGAGATTGTACTTTGCAAAGCTAACGGATTAACAGTGGGAATAGTACAGGACTGGTTGCCACAGTCTGTGGAACAAGGCCTATCGGATAAACTTGTAGAGAAACTGTGTAGTTCTGAAGCTTACATTGTTGTTCATTTCAGCCGCAGCTATTGAGCGTTGAGCGTAGTTGCGTCATTTGGTTTCAGCGTATCTGAGTTGTGACAGGGCAAGACCATCTTGCGTTATTGGTTGGCGTAACTATAGTTTTGTTCTTATGTATATTCTCTTTATGTTGTTATTGTGCCTTCTTAGATATATAGAGTAATTTTTTTGATCCCAAAAAACTTTAAAATTTGATAAGAATAGGCTCTCTCCAAGCGTACCAAGGCCATGTGGAATAAGGAAAAATATAAAGATATGCATGAATACTATATTTCATCCAAGATGAACCTCCATATAGGGAAGTTATCTTGTAACTTCATTTGTTATTTTTAAGTGATTTTGATAATTTTCATATTTTATTATTTACAAAATACACATACCAAATCCTCACTGAATACTGAATAAACTATCTAGGCAAACTTAAGGAAGATTTCATTTGAGGCAGAGCACAACTCCCTAGATTATGTCCGTCTAAAGTTAGAGACTTTGCGCAAGTTTATAATCTTGATTGAAACTTGAGTTCTCAAGAACTAGGTGTTAATGTTATTGAGTTACCTGTAACAAATTGGGAAAATCTCGGAACCGACGATCCTCGTGACTGGGTTTAACTAGCTCTACATTATTTTCAAAATGAAATATATTTTTTATGACAGTAACATATCAATAACAGTACAAATATAACATTACCATTATTAACTATGTAATAAGTACACATGGGTACAATCCGCACAATACAAATATAAATATAAAAGAAAATCGATTGTGATGGCCAAAGCCACAGCGCAGATTTTCAATAGGGCCACCCCTAATTTCCACTAACAAAATCCATCTCATCTTCTTCAACCAGGTGGAGATCAAAGGTCTGACCGGCGTGATCAAGTTCGACCACCAGGGGTTCCGTAGCGACTTCTCCCTGGACATCATCGAGCTGACCCGCGAAGGCCTGCAGAAGGCTGGCACCTGGAACTCTTCGGAGGGGGTCAACTACACCAGGTCTTACGGGGAAAACCAGAAGCAGATTGTTGAGATTTTGCAGAACAAGACCTTGATTGTTACTACTATTTTGGTGAGTGTTGTTTATTTGGATTGTACCTAGTTATGCTAAAGTTTCAGGACTTTCATTAAACATAACAATGAAGATTATGAACAGATAGCTAAACCTAAATTCTAAGTATACTATAAGCTAAACACTGCAGCATAATACAGCGCTAAGCTGAATACCCTTTGTAGCTTTTACGTCATACGCTCGTACCTCAAGAATATTACGGCCCTACCATCTGTCTAGTTCATACAAGATAGAGCAAGCCGCGAGCCGACGGAACAAACGGGAGGATTATAAAAAAAAGTAACGAGATGAGTAGACGATAACAAAACCAGGAGGCATAGAGGGGTCACTCTATATGACGAAAAACTAAGTTTTGGAGCTTTGCTGTGCGAGCCAAAACTCTATCTCGTTGTATTAAACGTGCCGTTTGCATGACAGCTCTAGTTAGTTCGTTTTTCGTCAGTATAGAGTAACCCTCCAGAGACAGAGGCATTCACGCTGAGCATTTTACTACTCTCCCGTGAGCCACAAAAGATAAATTAGGCCCTGTATTTTTATTTTTACGTTTACGACTACTATTTCAATATACACCGTGAATGGGGATATAAGTTTTATGCTCACGTAGGCTCGATAAAAGGGATGGAGGAAGCCGAGATAATGTTGAGTGGTAGTTTAACAATTCAAATCAGTAGTTTTTCTACGTAGTGCTAGGACAGACTAAGCCGTCCGTACTTCGTCCGTGCGTTTATTCAAACGGCTAGGTACCTACTAAATATCAATGAGTTCCACTATGTATAAAAGGCATTTTTTTATAGCTTGAAAATATATTTGTAAACTCTCGTTAAAGTTCAGATTAAAATTAAAATGCTATTCAGTGAATCGATCATACACATATGCTGTATTCATGTAGCTGTATATTATTAGCAATAAACTAAACTGAACACTATTATTTTATCTACACAGTGTCCTTAAAGAGATACACACATAAAGAATATTATGCGAAACAACTCTCAAAACCCACCAACTACATCATTCCTGTCAACCAACAGAGCTCACCCTACTGCATGCGGAAGGAAGCAAGCGAGAAGCTGACAGGCAACGCTCAGTTCGAAGGATACGCCATCGACCTCATCCACGAGATATCCAAGATCCTCGGCTTCAACTACACCTTCAAACTAGCACCCGACGGTCGATACGGCTCCTACAACAGAGAAACAAGAGAGTGGGATGGCATGATACGAGAACTGTTGGAGCAAAGAGCTGACCTAGCGATCGCCGATCTCACCATCACTTATGACAGGTAATGATTTAAGCACGGACTGTGGCCGGTGTTCGGCCAGGAGTTATTGAGGCAGATCGCAGATTACAAGTTTCAATGCGATTGGGGACAGGTTTGGGAAACTTGGGAGGGTTGAATTGAATTATTAACAGTTGTTGAGAGATTATACTTTGATTCTAAGAAGAGGAGAGAATTAAAGAAGGCATTGTTTTTTTCCCTTAGTACAATTACATGATGTTGAATAAAATATAAATTTACGATTAGTCTAGCATAGGCAAAAAAAAATCTAATGAGGTTAGCTCTGGAGTACATAACGCAAACAGTTATCAAACTGTGTGATAGTTCATTATTAATCGCTAACTTCTTAGTTCAAAGCCGATACAACTACAACAAAGTAGGACAACGAAGTAGAGAGTTAGTAATTTTCCTGTATGATTGAATTTTAACACACTATACCTATGTATGTACACGTACGGTCAGCTGCATAAGTCGTTATATACTTTTGTACCTTGTCAAACTGATGAACCGTCAATATTTCAATGAATGGATAGGCGGTTTCAGATTGATAAGGTACAAAAGTGTATAGCTACTTATGCAGCTGACTGAACCTATGTGTAATTTTATTGTAAGTCTGAACTGCCAATAAAACATGCCTTTTCTACCCCCAGAGAGCAAGTAGTGGACTTCACGATGCCATTCATGAACCTCGGCATCTCAGTCCTCTACCGCAAGCCCATCAAGCAGCCCCCCAACCTGTTCTCCTTCCTATCTCCATTGTCATTGGACGTATGGATTTATATGGCCACCGCATACTTGGGGGTTTCCGTGCTTCTGTTCATTCTCGCTCGGTAAGTGTTGTTTTGTAAATTGTGTTCGGGGATGATAAGCAAGAGCAATACTTAATTACGTAATAGTAATACCCTTTGGCAATGCATGTGGATGATGTTGGAGTGGAGAAAAAGTACACCTACTTATCTGTATTTCTATGTACTTATAGGTAGTTATCTAACTACCGTTTTTTTCTTTTAATCTTGGGTACCCAACTGTGTGACTCATCCTCTGTATCCAATATGTGCTAACAAGTATTTATTTTCAGTTTCCCATTCTTATATTAACTTTATCTAAATGAATGAATCCAATAGGTTTACCCCGTACGAATGGCACCAGACGCAATCGGCCGACGGCGAAAAAATGGTCAACATTTTTTCTCTTGCCAACTGTTTGTGGTTTGCCATCGGATCCCTAATGCAGCAGAGCTGCGACTTTTTGCCCAAGTAAGAGGATTTAGAACTTGCAGGAATGCTACTACCAAACTTTTATTTCTATACCTAGTTCTAAATTCAAGGAATCTGACACACTCTTTGCCCTCTGCCGACATACCAGCTATAAAATACAAAACGAAAATCCAAAACTGCCATAAAATTGCAGCATTTTGCCAAACATCGCAAATCTTCCGTTACAATGTAACTTTTAGCAGCTAATCTGCTCACCGTATATTGCCTCTGCTCCATTTAACTTCCGGGTCAAATGATAGAAATCTCGAAGTGGAACATTTATGGAAAATCGGGAAGCATCAATTTCGATGCCTATTCGGGAACAAATTGGGTTGTTGAAGAAGCTCTGTGTCAGCGGATGCGATGGAGTGTGTCGGGTTCCGTGCGCATAGGAACCCCAGCGACTGTCGACATGGCCTCTATTGTGTGAGTGATTCGGGCGTGTTTGCGCGCAGGTTCAGTCCGTACGAGTGGGACAGTCCGAGGAACTGTATTGACGAGCCGCCGGTTCTGGAGAACCAGTTCACCCTGTTGAACTCGCTGTGGTTCACTATCGGATCCTTGATGCAGCAAGGTTCGGATATCGCACCGAAGTAAGTCCCGTCCGAGACAACCGAGGGCTACAATTCCACTCGTGCGATCACTTCCAGGAAGTAAGGGCCCAATTAGACCGGGCCGTAGGTTTGTTTTCGATTGTTTAAACTGCGGAGGGAAATGTAGCCTTCTGTTACAGTTACGCCGTTTTGACGGAGAACCTTTGGCTAATTAGTTTGGAAGTGGTTACGACCCTTTGTGTGTTCAAGCATTGGTAGAGCTCGACCATACTGTTTCACTATTTCAATGAAGACGAGACGGAAATTTTAACCTAGCTTGGTTTCTCTAGTTGGCTAACGACTTGGTAGTTTAATTCGCTGATTGATTCTCTAGCTAGATGAGTGTTTCAGTAATTCACTTGGAGACTGTTCAATGACTATTGCTTGCCTAGTATCCATAGCTTGCTGCATCAAAGTTTGATATTGTTGTAGGATAAGTTTGACGCCAGTTTCACACGTTCCATGAAATTTATGAACATTTTCTATGAGTATAAAGTTTATAAGTTTACTCCTAGTTTTATTACCTAACTAAAATACTCAACATAATGTTGAACTCTGCTACTAAATCACTTAGAATTTAAGTTGTCACGTTCATGTCACAATCAATTTAATCACAAGTAATAATTATAGTACGACTACACTTTACTTAGAAAAGAGTTGAAACCCTCTTTAATCACACTTATGAACGTATTTTTAATTTCTCTTTTGTACATGTTTATCGTGACAGAATAAAGAGTTTAAAAGCAATTTTAAAGACGGTTTTAATCGGAGGTATAGCGAGCAATTTTAAAACAATCAAATTTAAATTATATACCATGTCGGAATATACCAACACTCTTGTCATACTTTGGTTGATTTAAAATCAGCTCCGCAATAGTTATGGACAGCCACATTAAGTTTTTGCACCAAAATGACCTAGACATGAGGTTTCAGTAAAGGACGCGTGACGCCGAGCTTCAATAGCTGCCTAATGAATTCTATTGAACTACTAGTGTCATGGCGACACAATTGTATTGTCTGCTGAAACCTTATGTCGTCTACTACCAAATAACATCTTAACTTCAAAGTTCCCTCACTAAGACCTCCAACCCCATGTCGCTACCAAATAACTCCAGAACTTCAAAGTCCCCTCACTAATGCCTGCCACCCCCCAGGGCGGTCTCCACCCGGATGGTGGCCGGTATGTGGTGGTTCTTCACCCTGATCATGATCTCCTCGTACACCGCCAACCTCGCCGCCTTCCTGACGGTAGAGCGCATGGACTCACCCATTGAGAGTGCTGAAGACTTGGCCAAGCAGACCAAGATCAAGTACGGAGCTCTGAAAGGAGGATCTACGGCGGCTTTCTTCAGGGTATGGTTATTTTTAAAAGTTATTACACTCACGGGCAATGAAATAGTTCCACTCACAAAATGCCGACACCAAACGACCCCAATTTTTTCAAACATTTAATTAATTTTTTTTACAAAATCTTAACGTATTTTTTTGGTAATATCCTGATGCTCTGTTAAATGTACTTCAATGTTGCAGAAGGCCTTTAGCTAGCCTTTTCCGTTAAAGAGTAATTTGGTGTTTTTTCTCATTGGAACCTTTTTATTGCCCGTGAGTGTATTATATAATGGGGACACACTTCATACATGGATTTTTGTACCCCAGCTAGCCATGTTGTTTTCGTTGCGGCATTAGAAGTATAGGTAAATACCGGAGTTTTCATAGGATACATTTTATACGCAGCGTACGGTCAGTTTCATAAGTAAATAGGTACTTTTGTACCTTGGCAAACTCGACAAACCACCTATTCATTCATTCAAACATAGCCAATTTGTGTGGAGCTAGGTATACTTATACACTTTGTGAAAATTCTGAATAATGTTCTTGTAAATACAGTTATAATATTTTCTATGTTATCAAAGGTTCATAATATGAAATATTAAATATACTCGTATATTGTGACTAAAAGCAATTTCGTTTTATAATACAAATTATACCTACGTCTTTTAAATGTAACATAGAAAAATAAAATACTATTTAAAGCAACCTTGTCTGGCATTGAGCTTATCTTTGTCAAAGCAATCTATAAAAAGAAAAAAAGTATTCATTTCACAGTCTAGCCTATCTAGATGACTACCCACTCGAGGATCTAAGTTATTGTGGTTGTTGTTTCTTAGTTGCGTCCTTGTAGTGACGTAAAACACTCCCCGAAGATAAAGTTTCTTATAGGTAGTTTTTATTTTATTTTGAATCTAAATTAACTGTACTATATTTTTATACTCCATATTTTAGTTTTACCAGTCCCTTTTCAAAATTCTATATCATTTTTGGAACACAATATAAGTGCCCATAAAAGATTATACAGGGTGTTGCAAAAAGGGTAAAAACATGATACTTATCATATCTCCCATAGTAAAAAGTCACGTGACCAACAAAGTTTCCTTAGTTTAGTATACCCTTTTCGAAACACCTATATTAAATTATTTCCCTCCATTGTTAACAGGACTCAAACTTCTCAACCTACCAGCGCATGTGGTCCTTCATGGAGTCAGCCCGACCGTCAGTGTTCACCAGCAGCAACAAGGAGGGCGAGGAGCGGGTGATGCGGGGGAAGGGAGCGTATGCATACCTCATGGAGTCTACGACCATAGAGTATGTGGTTGAAAGGAATTGCGACCTGACGCAGGTTGGGGGCATGTTGGACTCGAAGGGATACGGAATCGCTATGCCGCCAAGTGAGTATTGATTTATTTTTTTGTGGAAAGTTTAAGTTTATTAACTTTTTCAATGATCTGACACTCTGATCAATACCTAAGCTTTCTAAAGAAAGCGGTAAATAGCCTGTTCAGCGGTAAATACATAGTGTTTCAGGTGCATTTTTTGCTCAAACGAATGTATGTTGGAAAATGACTAGAAAATATTTTCATAGTAGTATCAGATTTATGAGCCCTGTTTTGCTTTTTACGTAGGCAGGATGATTCCTTTTGTTCTTAATCAGAACCATACTGTTTACACAGGTAACAATACCTATTTTCAAAGACGTTAACAACAATAAGTTCGTCGTTTAATTAGCAGTAACCCGAGCTGCTTTCATGTTTCCTTAGACTCTCCGTACCGAACGGCCATAAGCGGGGCCGTATTAAAACTGCAAGAAGAAGGAAAACTCCACATCTTGAAAACAAAATGGTGGAAAGAAAAGCGCGGCGGAGGATCCTGCAGGGTAAGAACAACTTTAGTCCCTATTTGCGTTTAATTAGTATGCTCAAAGCAGATTCGTGTTTCAGCCCTGAGTGTTGAGGTCTAAAGTGCTTTGGCAAGGAGACTCTACAAACAGTGTTCATTTACATCACTTGAAAGTCAAATGATCGAGAGATCTTCAGCTGAATAATATCCCTTTTAGTTTCAATATCAAATACGTTTAGCGTTAATCCGTATGACTGGAATGTTAATAGTAGGGCGAAACGATTATTGCCATAGGATAAACTGACGCGTAGACTGGACATGGTTTATTATATTTCAAATCATTTTAATATACCATATGTCATGGTCATATACCTGTTTATACAGAGTGTTGCAGAAAAGTATTTTTTGTGAATGTTCAAATCTTGTAGAACAAAAGTTTATTTAATTTTTTTTATTTTAGGGAAGCTTTCAGTTGTTCAAAATGACCCCCTGAGTCACCCCTTTCGGCTTACCTTTTTTGCAACCCCCTGTACAGATATGTCTCATTATCACAGGATGACACATCGAAATCCTCGTCAACTGCCAACGAGCTGGGCCTGGCCAACGTGGGCGGCGTGTTCGTGGTGCTGATGGGCGGCATGGGCGTGGCCTGCGTCATCGCCGTGTGCGAGTTCGTGTGGAAGTCGCGTAAGGTCGCTGTTGATGAGCGGGTACGTTATTATAATATTTAAAAAAAAAACTTTTTTTATTATTATTTTTTTGTCAACAAATGTTCTGAACTAAAGTTATCTTTTTTTCTAGGTTTATTTTTGAATCAGGTATTCGTTTGGTTTTTATACAATGTTTGGTATTTATGCTAGAGTGAGAGTTAGCTGCCATTGTGAAATTGTTTTTTTCAGTAAGCTCAGCCATCAGGTTTTATTTATAAATGTTTATAATACCATTATTATAATGAAACTTTAAATATTTTTTTCCATTGCCACCACGAAACAACAACAACAGAAGGAAGAGGTACAATTTTTCTAATACCCATCTAAATTTGTGATTTCCTTTGCAATTCTACCTATTGAGCCTTTGTGTTCAGGCGTCGTTGTGTTCCGAGATGGCGTCGGAGCTGCGATCTGCACTGAAGTGCCCGAGCAGCGGGGGCAGCAACGGGGGCGCGGGGGGGGCGCGCGACGGCGCTGGCTCCCCCTACCTGCACTACGGGTTCAACACTAAGAGCCAGCTACACTAACGCCCGAGTTGCGCCTCCTCGCCACCGAGCGATGTGTAGGCCGCTGCCGTGTCTAAATTCTCATCGATCTATGGACTTTGTGATGAAATTCACGATATGACTTTTTGTAAGTGATCTGTTGAATTTAACGCGAATTGGGACTGTTTTGTTTTGGATATTGTTCTATGGAGATTCTTGTTGTGCTAATTTATATTTAACGTAAATTATTGTAAATAGCTGCATAATATCTCATCGTACCTACTTTACTTACAATAATTTCAGTGGATTCGAAAATAGCAGTTTTTTTGTGTTACCATTAACTGATTTGTTAAAGCTAATATAGTACATAAATTTTATTTTATCAGACTGTATATAATGTGCCAATTTGTTAATAAGTGCCAATACGGGACGATGTTGTAGTACTTAGATATTTTTATCAATTTAATTAATATAATTTACTAGGAAATAATTATAAATGAATTATTGTAAAGCTCATAATGTTGAGTCCCTATTGAATAAAACTACATAATATATTATGTTTGATGGTTATTTACATACCTATGGCACTAACATTTTAAAATTGATTTGACAACTTTTGAAATAGCTACTATATACTGCCAAAATGTCTTGTTATTAATTTAACAATCTTGTCTAGTAAAGAATTATATCTCTAAAAGCAATCATAGAAATGTTAAGATTCGTAAAATAAAGGCTACAATTAGAATAATAGGTTATCTATGTATCTAAATAGAAAAAGACCATACTTCTGAAACATATTTTATATTATAACTTGAAATAGATAAGTAAGAAATTTCAATAAAAAAATACCGGGCTATATCTGTGCCAAATTAAATAAGTACTAATCTTTTCTGTACCTAATGTGTAAGTTTGGAAGTAATTTGTAAATAATAAAATGATTTATTACGAGTTCCTATTTTATTTTATGACATTTCCAGGCTAATAATGATTAAATACACAAAATTCGGATCCGAAACCAACCAAAAGCCTTTGAAATACAAAAATCTTTGCTAAGAGATTCCGTAACTAAGATATTCGCTCATTGATAAAAAGTAGTCTATAGTAAGTTGTATCGCTGCTGCATACAATACAGGTAAATATCTCGTGAAAAAAATTGATTCAACTTAACATCAAAAAGTTCCAATGTCATAGCAACTTACCTACACAGTGGGTGGAACTTTTACATTGCTCGCACGTTAGTAAGTACCTACACTTGTAATTCTTCACGTATTTTCAGAGGGTGACGGGTTTTCGGAACAATAACCTACCTTCGCGAAGTTAACTGGTAAAACTCTACTCTGTTTGGACAGTTCAATCTTCGCTGTGTTACACAGATCGTGTACACATTTTGTATTTATTTGAATAAACGTTTTTATTATTATTATTTTCTTTCCGCTAAAACATAGCGCAATCTTACTAATTGCTTCAGAAGTCTCGTATCAAAGGAACATTTAATAAAAATGTTTTTAAACGCTTCCTTCTAACAGCGTTTCTGTTTTATATTAAATTAAACTTGTATCATTGTTTTAATGAAAATTAAAAACTCTCTTGAAAAGAGTTTCATTACCTTACTGCTTCTGGCAATTTATAATTTAAAGTTTAACCCCTGGCAAGTTAACACAGAAATTGAAGCTTACAATTATTGTTTTAGACAGTTTTTCTTATTGATTTATCACCTTTGTTTTTGCACAAATATACACTCACGCGCGGAATGAAAAAGTTCCACTCTAAAAATGCCGATACCAAACAAAACTATTTTTTTCAATTTTTTTTAGTTGGTATCATAATGCTCTTATGCGCTATTATTAAATGTAAGTAAGTATATCGAAAACAGTACGACACTGGAACTGTTTTATAGCTCGCAACTGTATGTAGGTGTAAACGTTCTCTCTCTCCCCATATTTTATATGTTTCGTTTCTACTTTTTTTTTAGTTCAAATATTTTGGCTGAGTTTTGTGTTCCTGCAGGAATTACGATCAATGTTTGGAAAAATAACTGAAATATAAGAGTAATAAATTTTTACGACTCAATGTAAGCGAGGATGGCTTTCTATATCAGTGTTTTGTTTTATTAATTGACATAAATATGAGCTATTCCGTTGACTAACCGTAATATTTGTAACATTTGTATTTTAATTCTCATCTTTAGGAAGAGAAAACATTAAAGTTTCTCTATAATACAAAATATCTTAAACTCAAACGACACTAATGGTAGGTTATATTAAGCGGGGACGTAAACAAACAAACGATCATGACTATTAGCACTGCTGAGAAGAAGAAAGAAGGATTCAATTACTTATATACCTAAGTACCTATTTCATGTTATACGAAAAAACCCTGTTTTTTTCATTTCCATAGTCTTCCATTTAAGCTTAAAAGATAGTGGAATTTTAATTACATTCGCGATCTCTAGCGATATCGCTGAAAGATACTTTATATGCAAATCTGGTCGAAGTTCAGTCGTGCATTGCATCGCATCACATCACGCTTTGTGGAATTTATGTCCAGTAAAGATTTACACCTCTACTGTATTAAAAATATTTTATGTAAGTAGGTACCTAACCTACCTAAGTTAATTTTCAGTTAAATTTGCTATGTCAAATGCCAAAATCAATTAGTACAGTATGTGCAGTTGTGCACATGTTTGGCGTTGGGAAATTATTTTTGAACTTAGATTTTAATCAGCATGATGTCCTCCTCATCGTGATCCGATGACGGCGACCTCAGGGGCTAGTAGGACTTCTTCGGCGGTGGGCGCGAATGTGACTCGCGAAACCCAGCTTCGTGGCAAAGGTCCGGTTACAAGCATTGCAGAATAGTTCGCCACGGCCGTTGTAGGTGTAGTTGTAAGTGGGCTTCGGACGAGTCTTGCGCTGCAGGCGGTTGGAGTCAAGAGTTTCTAGTCGGGCTTTTTCGAACTCATTTACTCTGGAGTGGACTGTGGAGCGCCATTCGTTGCGATTGTGGGCTGCTTTTTCCCAGCTGTCAGGTGGAATGCCAGAAGCAGTTATATGCCTTTTCAGAACATCCTTGTATCGCAAGTGCTGTCCGCCAACTGTTCGCGCACCTTTTGAGAGCTGGGAGTAGAAGACGGCTTTTGGTAGTCGATCGTCCTCCATACCATACATGACCACACCACCTTAGCTGCGCTTTCATGAGCATGGCTTCCATACCCTGCATTTGTGCACGCCTTAGCACTTCCGTGTTTGTCACTCGGTCTTCCCAGTTTATCCTCAAGATAGTACGCAGGCACTTCATGTGGAAGATGTCAAGCTGCTTTATATTTCTTCTATAGAGGCACCAGGTTTCGGAGGCATACAGCAAAATGGGAAGGACCGTCGCCTTGTATACAGCCAACTTAGTCATCAGTTTTAAATCATGAGATTTCCACACCCGTTGGTTTAGTTTTCCAAAAGCAGAAGCAGCTCTGGCAATTCGCACCGGAATCTCGGTGTCTAGACGATTGTCGTTTCTGATCTCACTTCCAAGGTAACGGAAGTGAGATACCACGTCCAGGGCACCATCTCCCAAGAAGATGTTGGGTGCTTCAGCTGGGCTTCCACGCGGAGGTTGAACTAGTATCTGGGTTTTGGAATTGCTGATTGTCAAACCAAATTTTTTGCAGGAGTTATGGAGGTTTGTTAGGTATGACTGAAGTGCGGTGTGGCTGTCGGCCATGAAGCAGGCGTCATCTGCATAGAGTGCGTCAAGAATTCTGAGCTGGCGACATTTTCCCTTTGCCCGGAATCTAGATAAATTGAAGATCCCTTTATCTGTTCGTGTGGTTATAGAGATGGAGTCGTCGCACCGCTGAAGAGCATCAGTAACCACAGCTCCAAAGAATATTCCAAAAAGTGTTGGAGCCATAACGCAACCCTGTTTGACGCCGCAAACCACAGGAAACCCTTCAGAAAGGCAGTCATCAAACTGCACCCTTCCCAGCATTGAGTCATGAAATTGGCGTATAATATTCACAAACTTAGATGGGCAGCCGGATCGCCTCAGAACTTCCCAGAGTAGCTCCCGGGGAACACGGTCAAAGGCTTTCTCAAGGTCTATAAAGCAGAGGTATAGGGGTCGGTGTTGCTCAAGGCTCTTTTCCTGAATCTGCTTTACTACAAATATCGCGTCGATTGTTCCCCTGTTTGGCCGGAAACCACATTGACTCTCAGGTAGGATTTCTTCGGCTACAGCACTCAGCCGCGTGTTAATTATATGGGCAAGTATCTTTCCCGCCACCGAAAGAAGGGAGATTCCCCGATATGAGCCGCATTCGGATGCGTCACCCTTGCCTTTGTACAGTGTACAAATGGAGGCATCTTTCCATGCTTGCGGAACGTTTTCTTCAGCCCAGATCTTGAGAATAAGTTGGTGCAGACTGTTATGGATTGCTGGACCACCGTACTTAAATACTTCTGGAGGTAGGCCATCAGCTCCAGGTGCCTTTCCATTCTGAAGCCGGTGGATGGATTTTCGCATCTCTTCTATGGTGGGGGGTTCGTCAAGTTCGGCGATTTCTAGCCTCTGGGGTACACCGTCCAGACAAGATACATTATAGGTGTAGCTTGGAGGGTTAAAAACGCTTTGGAAGTGCTCGGTCCATCTGAACAGGATGTCTTGTTTGTTACTAAGACGTCTGGATTTATCAGCCGTGCGCATAGGAACAACCTTTTTAATTTTTGGTCCGAAGATGTTTGTAGACTCTGATAAAACTTTCCAATCTGCTTAGTATCAGCCCAACGTTGAAGCTCTTCAGCTCTTTCAAGCCACCATTTATCTTTTAGGCTCCGAAGCTTCTGTTTTAGAGTCCTTTGGACATTATGTTTCTCAGATGTTGTGATAGTTGGGTTCCTAAGAAAGCGTCTATGCTCTGCTAGCAGCGTTTTAATTTCAGGGTCATTCTCATCAAACCAATCTTGGTGTTTCTTAGATGGTGGGGTGAGAGATTCAGTGACGGCCTGAGATAGGTTGTTAGCAATGGCCACCCACGATGAGTCAACGTCTGCCGAGATTGATGGATTCTTTGCCGAAGCACTATGATGACGATCATAAAAATAATTATTATGTAGTCTGAGCCTATCTGAAACCTAGTTAAACATTGTGAGATATGGCGTTTCGACTTTCTCCGTGTTCGGCATCATAAGGGTCACAGTGACAGTTAAATAAAGTCAATTTTTCTCTCCACCTTTAATTTGCAAGGTGCGGGTGCCTATATAAATAGAGTGAGTCGCCCGCGCGCCTCAGTTGGTTTTTGATTTTTGAAGTGAACACTTCGGCAAAATGGCTCAATGTAGCCACGGTTCTCGTCGGCTTCGCTCCGACGGGGAAAAATATAATATTGAATTTGCGGAGTCTTCGCTGCCGGGAGCTGTAGCAATGGCTGAGGATTTCGCAACGAAGGTTTGAGTTGATAAGCCGTGAGTAAAATGCTATTATTTACTGCTTTTAAAAGCTCAGCCACTGGTCATAATGCTCCGGCGCTTGGGGTTTTTATACCACGCAGTAGGGTCCGATTCAATAGTCATGGTGATGATTGATCACATATTCCGGTCCTACTAGTGGCGCTTGAGCTAGATACTTACATGAATGACCGCTTTAAGTAAAGCATATGTTAATTTTATACAGGAAAAAATTATAAAAATATATTTTTCTACCCTCAATTTCTAATATTTTTAGAAAACAGTTGATAAAAACTTTGCTATTACAATAATGCACTTGATTATAGCTTATGTAAGGCTTTACAAACAGGAGCTTTCCAGGACCGTCATAGGATTTTTTACAGGAAGCACGTGGCTCCGAGTTTCAGTATGTTGGGACATTGTGGCATGTGCGGCGAGTAATTTGATCCGCCGGTACCTACCCGCTGAGGGTAGGCAGGCCGATTCGGTGAAATTGAAGTTTCGTGTAACCTGCACCCGGGCCTGTGCTCCTGCGCTGGCTCGTGGCACCTGCATCGCAGCGTACACCCGGCCCTGCGCTCCTGCCCTGGCCACCGGTTCGTGCCACCTGCATCGCAGCATACACCCGGCCCTGTGCTCCTGCGCTGGCCGCCGTCTCGTGCCACCTACATCGCAGCGTACACCCGGTCCTGGCCCTGGCCACCGGTTTGTGGTACCTGCATCGCTGCATAGACCCAGCCATGCACTCCTGCCCTGGCGGCTGTACACCCGGTCCTGGCCCTGGCCACCGTTTTGTGCCACCTGCATCGCAGCGTACACCCGGTCCTGGCCCTGGCCACCGGTTTGTACTACCTGCATCGCTGCATAGACCCAGCCATGTACTCCTGCCCTGGCGGCTGTGTTGTCCCACCTGCATCGCTGCGCACACCTGGCACTCCTGTTCTGGTTGCCAGATCCAAACGCCCCCTGTCTGGGAAGAGATTTTATGCTCAGCAGAACCGCCTGCACTATTGCTAGCACGGTCATCATCATCATCATCAGCCATCATTATGAGTGACTTATTTAGAAGGTATCGAGTAACGTGCGCTATTCATCAGTGATTTTGGCATATGCAGACGAACGTTTACTGCCAAGGTTGGTCATGTTAGCCATACAAGGGCACACCAACGAAGCCTGAGTAACCACCTGCAGTCGCCGTAGCCGCATCGGCATGGATGACGACAAATCGGGTAACGTGCACCGCTTCTAAAAGTGTTATAGCACTTCAATTTTATGCCTCCACTGAGGTAGGGTATTCTGTTAAAGCAGCTTTCTTCTGAGTGACCTGTAGACTGCTCCTGGGGATAGTTGTGCAATATTTTTTTTTTTTTTTTATTTCGATGTCTCTGCTGAAGAAACTGTCTAATGCAGCTTTTGTTCTAAACTGCCTAAAGATCATTGGACTGCTCATGGGAATGGTGACGCACGGTAAGTACAGGAGCGTTACTCTATACTGATGAGAAACGAACGAACGAGAGCTGTCGTGCAATCGGCACGTTTAATACATACAAACGTTTAATACATACGTTTTTTTTTTTTTTTTTCCTCCCTCGGATTTCAACTGTGCGGACGTGCTTTTTGCTGCTGATTATTAATTTTAAATTTGATTTTAAATTGTTCATATTTGTTTCGCTGCCACTGATTTATCGGTGGCTCCTTGTTCTTCCTGAGGCAACCGCCGTAAGAGCCAGCGGCCATCTTGAAGAGTGTCGGACTTCTCTTTCCTGTGTTGTGACGTCGTCGCTAATACCCTGATCTACTGAAGACGTGAGTTGAAACATCTTAATAAATCACAAAAGTGACGGTTGCGCGACGTGGGATCGAACCAGCGTCTCTTGGATCACAGGGCGGCCGCCTTAACGCTTACACCAGATTGGAGTTGCGCTGGGCTTCGAAAATATCGATCCATTTCTAACTCGCCTACGTAACTTGTATAATTACCTACCTAGAAATATGAACTGTCATGGATGTGGTGTTACTGCTAAAAGCGAGGGACCCAACAATGTACTCTCATGCAATGTATGCAAATCAACTTATTGCTACCAATGCCTGAATATCTCGCCGGAAAACCTATTGAAGTTAAGTAAGGAAAGTCTTGCCTCCTTGAAGTGCCCGTCTTGTACCAATGTTACCCGGCGTAGAAACACAGCAGATACACCAGTGGGTGCTTTTCCCTTGGCAAAGGGTTCCCCTATGCATGCGTCGTCAGTCCAGCCAAAACCTAGTACCAAGTCGCCATCTACTTCACAATCGACAAAAAAATCTCTTGATAGCCAACAAATATTAGAAGACATGAGTAAGCTGTTAGACAACAAGTTGGCTCCTTCCTCATCATTCATGACGAACTTGCGCTCTTCACTTAAAGAGGATATAGAGAAAATCATCTCTTCAAAAATTACAATGGCCGTAGAACAACTGAAAGATGAGTTTACTGAGACTACGGATTTTATCGTGTCTGAGCAAGTGGACATTAAAAGTGAGCTTAAAGAAAAGTGCCATAAAATACAACAATTAGAAGCGGAGCTAATAAAATCAAACGCTGAAGTGTCAAAACTTGGTACGCGGCTAGCTATTATGGAAAAAATCTCGCGCGATTGCAATATAGAGATTCATGAAGTTCCAGAGAGCAAGTCAGAAAATCTTTTAACCATCTTGCAAAATCTATGTAAAGTCATTGATACCCCTCTGAATGAAGCCGATGTCAAAGCCTATCGTAGAGTCGCTAAATTAAATCCTGCCTCTGACCGACCGCGCAATATAGTTGTGACACTGGCCTCTCCCAGGCAACGCGACACAATTATATCCGCGATGCTGCGCTACAACAAGCAACACACCAACGACAAGCTCAACTCTACACACATTGGTTTAACAGGAACAGCGCGCAGGATCTATGTTTCAGAGCATCTCTCAGCAGAGACCAAACAGCTTCATGCCGCCGCTAGAAAAACAGCAAAAGAGCTAAATTATCGTTATGTATGGGTGCGATTTGGACGCATTTATTTACGAAAAGCGGATGACTCAGATGCAATACTAGTAAGAAATCTGGACACTCTCGCCAATTTACGTTAATTTAAGTTAGTTAATTGTATTCTTTTCTTCTTTTATATAAAACTAAAATTGTATTTATTCTGTGAATTTCCCGTTATTAAAAATGTCTATCATATTCTACCAAAATGTCAACAGAATCAGAACTAAGACTTCAGAATTTTACTTAAATCTGTTAAATACTAATTATGATGCCCTATGCTTGACGGAAACTAACCTAAATATTGGGGTTTTTGACGGTGAATTGTTTGATACGCGTTACAATGTTTTTCGTAGAGACCGAAGTGAGACGTCAATTATATCGCATAAAAAAGATGGTGGAGGCGTATTGATTGCAACTCGAAAAGATTGGAATGTTATCCGTCAAGCAACATGGGAAAGTAAATATGAGGATATCTGGGTCAGCATTCTGCCAAGTAACCCTAATATGCCTACGTTACATATTTGTCTGGTATACCTAAGACCCGATATGCCCACCCACGACATGTCTAGTTTTTACGCACATTATCAATCCATTGTTTTAAAGGCCAAGGAAACTGATGAGTTTTTGTTGGTAGGGGACTTCAACACTCCAAATATAACATGGTCACATTCTTTAAATAGTTCAGAACTTTCGCCTAATAATCCATCGGACACAAAAGCCACTCTACTAATTGATAATGCTAAAATTTGTAACCTATCCCAGTTCAATAATATTTCTAATGAAAACAACCGCTACCTCGATTTGGTGTTCTCTACGGTGAATATGATCAAAGTTTACGGTGCTGATCCTATGTCTCGTATGGATAAGCATCACCCTGCGTTGGCGATAGAGATGCCAAATATATGTAAGCCCACCGCTTTAAAACCTAATCAAGGAAAGAAACGTTATAACTTCTACAAAAGCAACTTTGATAAAATAAAAGAGGAGCTGTGTAATCTCGACTGGCTATGTATTTTAAGCTCAGACGATGTCAATATTTGCCTCGATCTCTTCTACCGGCATCTTTATGATATAATAAAGAAACATACTCCACTAATAAGGGACGACTCTCATAAGTATCCCATTTGGTACAGCTATGGTCTGAAGAGGTGCCTGAAAGAGAAGAATAAATTCCATAGACGATATAAAAAGTTCGGCAATCCGAGAGATTATGATGTTTTTTCATTGTTAAGGTCAAGGTGTAAATCTTTAACAGAGTCTTGTTACAAAGAGTTTGTATCTTCTGTCGAGGATTCACTTGAAGGAGATATTCGGTCATTCTGGCGATTCGTACATAACAAAAAAGGCTTCTCATCCATACCCCAAACCATGACTTATGGTTCACAAACCGCATCTGACGGATTAGGAGTTTGTGAACTCTTTTCCGCTTATTTCAGCTCCGTATTTGAGACTCAAACAAATTTCCCTCATGGCACATTACCTTCACCTGTTCAAAGTCAAAATATTTTATCCGGCATAGAAATTTCTCCAGGGGAAATAGAGTTCAAAATAAAGCAGTTAGACTCTAATAAAGGCGCTGGCCCTGATGAAATTCCACCTTTATTTGTTAAAGCTTGTGGCAAGGAATTATGTTATCCACTTAGTATAATTTTCAATAAATCTTTGAAGTCTGGTATTTTTCCACACAGTTGGAAACTGGCACATATCATTCCAATTCACAAGTCCGGTGACAAAAGCAACTGTGAAAACTATCGACCCATTAGTATATTGTCCTGCATGGCTAAACTCTTTGAATCTCTGGTTTACAAATATTTATTTAATCATCTGCAACCTCTTATTTCTGACAAACAGCATGGTTTTGTAAAGGGTAAGTCTACCATAAGTAACCTACTAGAATATAAAAACTACCTGTGTCAATCTTTTGCCGTAAGAGGCCAGGTGGATAGTATATACACTGACTTTAGCAAGGCCTTTGACAAAGTGAGCCATTCTCTGTTAGTACATAAAGTAATGGAATACGGAATACACGGGAGCCTGCATAGGTGGATAACCTCTTACCTTGGCCAAAGAAGTCAATTAGTTGCTGTGAAGGGCTATACATCAAAGCCATTATTTGTAAGTTCTGGTGTACCCCAGGGATCACATTTGGGGCCATTACTTTTTATTCTGTTTATTAACGACCTTGCGGAATGTCTTGAAAATCCTTGTCTTTTATACGCCGATGACTTAAAAGTCTTTCGCAAGGTAAATGATGTAAATGATTGCCTTTCCATACAAAACGACATCAATAAAATAGCTAACTGGTGTTCAAACAATATGATGTCTCTTAACGTTAAAAAATGTTTTGTGGTGTCTTTCACAAATAAAAAAACCAAATTAATGTATAGTTACCAGTTATCGGGTCATTTGCTACAAAGACAGTCGGTTGTACGGGACTTGGGAATATATTTTGATGAGCAATTGACCTTCCGCTATCATTATGAAAATATTACTGGTAAGGCGAATAAATTACTAGGTTTCATTATAAGAGCCTCCAAACACTTTAAAAAGTACAGAAGTTCCATATATTTATTTCAAAGCCTGGTTCGTCCTATATTGGAATATGGATCTGTGATATGGTCGCCATACTATGTGGTACATATAGATAATATTGAGCGAATACAGCGCAAATTCACAAGATTCTTAAGTTATAAGTGTAAAGCTGGTCGGTCAAGAAGTAGTTAGGAAAGGTTAGAAAAGTTTAACATGGTGTCATTAAAATATCGTCGTAATCAAAGTGACTTACTATATCTTTATAAAATCATACACAATGGTATTGACTCCAGCTATCTTTTGTCACTACTGTCTTTCAACACAAATAATAGAACTCGAGCTTTTAAACCGTTTGCCCTTAGATCCTATATTAACAACACCTCGTTTTACAACCCTATTGTGCGAATGTGCAGACTCTACAACAGCATTGTGTCAATAGACTCTAATATAGATATTTATGTTGCGAACTATATTAAATTTAAGGGATCCTTGGCAGATGCGCTCAGACGCATAGACTAAATAGAAACAAATACCTTTAATTTTATTATTATTTTCTTCTTTTTTTTTTCTCCATTTCTGGTTTCGTTCAACCATTTTTGTTATTTAGTGTTAGTCTTTTAGTTGCTTAGTTATACTATAGGTTAAGCATAAGCACGATTTGTTTAAATTAATTATGCTGTAAACACATATTTTGGATTTCAATTCAGATCTAAATTTATAGTACGTAATCATATTATTGTGATGTATTAACCCACTGACGGACACTGACTGCATTTGACGTCCTCCACACTTTTAGAAAAAAATCACAACGTCGAATGCAGTCCTCACTCTTTTTCTAATTATTTCAACAACGGTCAATGCAGTCCTGTTTTACCTAGAGTTTGTATGAAGACCATTTTGTTGTGCTTTATTTGGCAGGATTTCAAAGTTATATGTGCACCCAGAGTACCTTTTTTTCACACAGCAATAAGTTTTCATACAAAAAAAAGTGTGCACTCACACGCACACAACGGTCACCGACGTCGTGTTTTCTTTACTGCGCCTAGGCAGTGTGTCGGCATGTGCACCAGCAAACCATCACTCAACTCCCATACAAAAATGTTGTGCGTTTTTATGAGTTTCACCGTTAATCTAGTGTCCATCAATGTGTTAATTGTAATCCGTTTTGTGTTTTAATAAATAAAATAAAAATAAAATAAAACAGATAGAGCGGCTCGCGCCGCAGTGCACTGAAAGTTCGTTTTTCGTCATATAAAGTGACCCCCCAGACACTATCTTAAGTGTCATGACACATCGGCAGATTCCAGCTTTGAGTCTTTTCTTTTCTCGGCTGTGAGCAAAGTGAATCCCACCGGCGAGTGTTCAACCTAAAAGCACTGAGCTAATTCCTGATTTCGTGAAAGTCGCTGTTGCTATACCATACCGCTTCACAAGTTACCGAATTTATTATGATCCTACTGTCGGGTGATCATGATCGGAGTGTCATCGCGGTTTCTGAGTGGCACCATATTAGCTGTCTTCGTTATGTCCCAGTGGATTGTGAGTGTGTATCCGAGCTCTTTGTTGAAAAATGCGTGAACCTCCTACGCAGCAGCTGTCTACTAGTTGTGTATCGAATAAATCGAGTAACGGAGCTCTTGCACGAGACGACTACCTTTTGGTAAAATTATAACTTCCACTATTCTGGGAACATGCATATACCTACTGTGTACTGTGTATCACATCACGTGTAGCCGTAGCCCTACTCAATGTACGGGGCTAGATAATAAACAATGGCAGTCGTCATTAAATTTCTATGAATTTCGAAGGTCATCATTTGGAGCACAATCCAAAGTGTGAAAGTACCTATTCATGCCTAAACGGCTTCTCTAATGAAAATGTATTTTTAATTCGATTCTGGCGCAAACGTTTCATAACTATTTTTCAACACTGTATCTGCTGAAACTACTTAGACTGACTGGTTAAGATGAAGACGTGCCGTTTTCACAATTCCATTTTGAGTAATCCTCAACTGTTTTATGGATCTTTCAGTTAGTTATGTAACTAGTTACCAAGTAAAAAAATACCTCTGTGGTCTAGTGGTAGAAGCTTCGCTTCATGACCCAGAGGTCCCGGGTTCGATTCCCGGGTGGGACCATCAATTTGTGTTTCTAAATTGTGGTTCTAAGTTTGGTTAGGACATAGAAGGCTGATCACCTGATGTCCGAAACAGTGAAAACGATCCATGCTGTCGGATGGGCATGTAAAGCAGTCGGTCCTGCGCCTAGCTCTCTCCAGTCGTGTCGGTCAATCCGTCCCATTGGGCTATGAGAGTGATGGAACAGAGAGTGCTCCTGTGTACTGCGCACATACTTGGGCACTATAATCTACTCCTGCGTAGATGGCTGATCTCAATTGAGATTGGCCGCCGTGGTCGAAATTCGGCTAGGAGGACATTAAAAAAATACTTGTGTCATGCTCGTACTCGCATCTCATTTAGGAGCTCTCTGGCCTCTAGCTGAATGCTAGAACTGGTATATATATCTACTAAGCTAGTACAGAGTTATAACCGGGCAGCGGTGACGTGGTAGCTGCTTGATTTATTAGAGTTTGCTGAAAACTTTCTAAATAAGTAATAATTATTAGTCATAATATTAACTCTTCGCAGTTCTTTCAGAATGCAATACCAGGTCGCTGAAGTAGGTAACCTTCCTTAGCTGGACAACAACAACAACAACAAGTAAAGAATGTCACAGTTATTCGCCGTTCCACTGTCATATCGATGTCCAAGGACTTTTTCTTGGGTATAGCTAACTACCTAAGTTTACCTATAGATAGCCGCAAGCTATCTGCTGTTGGCGAACTGTCAGTTCTGATTGATAAGTCAGGCTCGAGGTGGCTCGTCCAACTGTCCATGTTCCCGCCACCATGATTGTTGCTTCCACAGATTAGAGAGTCTATGTTGGCTGTCATTGCATCAGGTCTGATCAGGTACAACTAACATCTTTACGTACCATCTTTATTTAATCGAGCTATTTTATTTTGTTTTATCTAGGTTGACTTAATGGTTTCAAAATCGAACCTACAACAATGTAAGTAGGTACCTACCTACGTACCTTTGAAGTTGCAACAAGGCGAAGCCTTAAGGTTTTGGCCGAGACCTGCCCGTAGTGTTGACGAACATACCTAAAGGTGACCTTGTTAATGTTTTTCATATGAAGTACTGAACATTTTACTTATCCTGGTGGCATGACTGATCATTTACTTACCCAGTTAAGACATGTTAGCCGGGTTTCATTTATCAAGTACTATAATTGTTATTGTTGTGTTAATCAATCTTTATTAATTGATGTCATCTACCAAGGAATGCTGCCAGAGCTCATAATATTCACACATGATGATACAGAATGATAGTAGCCCACAAAATCGGTGCAAAGGCTTATAAAATAACTTTCCTTCCTAGTAGGACTGCACAGGAACTCGTTAACCGCCGAGTTAGTTAGAATACAAAATTAGACTGTGTGTTACTTGTCAATCTAGAATATGAATATAGTGACCTGCATCATGTTTTGAAAAACTGAATACTTAGTTATCCGCCAGTGTCACAGCCTTCATCTAATCTTTTCCAGTAGCTGATGAGGCTGAGATATTTAGTAAAATTATCTTCCCTTCAAGCACCACTCCTCGTTCCAAGGACTAGATGCCGCGCCAGGTGTTGCAGGCCGTGTCGTCGTACAGGGCTGACTGAGCAGGTCCTCGAGGCTCCAGGTTCGGCTGCTGCATTTCTGAAGTCAGTCCAGAATTACATACCCTAGTCAGCATGTGCTGACCTGAGCCCCAGCGGCCTGGATCGATATTCTACATTTTACAGCTTTTAAATATTGTTGCAAAGTATTTCACTGGTTCCATCCATTCGGCTAGTGTATGTTAAAAATATTGCCTTGACAATAACAAGATTTTGATCAATAATTACTTATAAGTATTGCTTTCGAAGAGGCACTGTGTGTATCCATATGTATAAATACCTACATATATGTAGGTATAGGTACATACCTTCCATAACTTTCTGACAAGTCAGGAATAATAAGGAAGTACTTAAGTCTTAAGTATACTTATACCTTTCTTTTTAGTATATCTATTACCTACAAATCTATGCATTATAAATTTATAGATTCAAATATTTATCTACTGATATACTCATCAGTAGCTTATGGGTCACAGTTGGTTTTCCCTCCACCATGCGATAATAAACACATCTCACAATGTTTAACTAGGTTTCAGATAGGCTCAGACTACATAATAGACGCATTTTTCCTGAAATAAAAATGACATATTATGTATCTAGCCTATCTGAAACCTAGTCATTTCTGCATGGTGATATTACAACTGAGGCGCGCGGGCGACTCACTCTATTTATATAGGCACCCGCACCTTGCAAATTAAAGGTGGAGAGAAAAATGGACTTTATTTAACTGTCACTGTGACCCTTATGATGCCGAACACGGAGAAAGTCGAAACGCCATATCTCACAATGTTTAACTAGGTTTCAGATAGGCTAGATACATAATATGTCATTTTTATTTCAGGAAAAATGCGTCTATTACTGTGCAGATGATGATGCAAAAATATTGCTAAACTCAGAATAACACCATCACCATCACCATACTCCCACCGACGATACATGATGGCATCTCGCGAGACGAACACACCTACTAACCCCGCAGGAAAATGAGTTCATAAGTCATAATAAAGAGGTTCGTTTGTTCGGGACTAGCGGTTCAAAGCATACAATATTCATTCGTTTTACTTATACCAAGCTGAATTTATGCCGCTACCTCGTGCGCGCACACGTAACCGTCGTTTGTTTTAAAATACAAATGGTAAGGATGAATGTGCGATTCTAGTTTTGTTTTAAAAAGTATTTTATATGCCATCGTTTTAGAGAAATTACCTGCAAAAATGGTTAAAACGTGCCAGAGCTGCGTAGGTATTTGTGGTTAATTTGACAAGAGTGACCCAAGTTTAACACCGCTGAAATGTTACACAAACTTATTATTTAATACTTATACATTTATATCGCCTTACCATTGCGCATATACGATAATACACACAGACAGAAATCCGTCCCATCAATCATCGTTATCGTTAATCGTTTCGTTTCAAGACCTTTTTATTCCGATGAATTCATAAAGGTGAATTCCGGAGTCAGCACAAAAATAACGATTTCAGTATACGAGTTTTTTTTTAGTAATTCCATTGATTATTACTTTAGTATTCACTGTGGCCGTTCATTTTATTACCAGAGACAACAGTTTCTATCTAAATAGATAATATCTATCAACACGACCGCAGCTCAATAATTGAACCAGACAAATCAATCGCAACTCTAAATGGTTTTTAACAGTAAAAGTGCTCCGCTGGGACGGAAACCCACTCAACTAGCGTTTAAAAGATTAATCCCGTTTAAAACCATAATTTCTGCTTCATTTCATTTGAATGTAATAACGATTTTTGAACCGCAGTAAACTTTCAATTCCTTGTTCAAATTTGAATATTATCTGCTCGTACAGCACTTACTCCCGGTATTTGTTAAATATGTTATGTTATACAATTGTAATGTCTTACACATAAATATCACAAACCTACTCATAAACTTTCATGTAGGTAATAAAAGGTACCAAAACACAGAAAAGCTCCTAAATTGTCTCCTACAGAACATGGCCTACTCCAACACTAGGGTTATTGGAGTTATTGGCATGATCTCCACCCTTGGATTGGAGATAACACACAATACAAACATTTCACCATATATGAAAATATTTATTTATTGATTAAACTTTAATATCAAACAAAAACCAGCAAGCACCTCAGTAATATTCGTTATCGACATATTTTCCACAAGCTTAATGAAGGGTAATTAGGGTCGTAAACTGCGACCAATATTAGCTGTCTGTTTTAGAGCGGCTCTTGTAAACAAATAGCCGTCACCCGTGGGTATCTGTGAGCGGCGTCATTTATCAAACGGTCGGTGACAACCCTCGTCCCTGGGGTCAACACAACCTGATTTATCGCTAGGGCTGCCAAAGGCCTTCCCCGGCTTAGCCAGTGTATGCGGGTCAACCGGTATTGAACTTTGCACCTTGGCTTTTCCTGTACTCATCCCTGCACTAGTTTATTAGAGTCATAGCTTTCATAATTTATAATAATATGGTAAATTATCAAACAGACAAATACGACGATGATTCATTAAAATTCTATTTTGAATTCAATCAGCCAGTGGCCTCATACAATATTAATTCAACCAATTCAGTTTGCGCCGATTGCATAGAACGACTGTGTATTATAAATATCAAAATATACACCCGAGTTTTCGTTGAGAAAATATCATAATTATTTGCTACGAAAAACGTGCTACGAAATTTTTGCTACGCTGGTATTTCGTAGCGTCATCGTAGCAACACAATTGAAGTTCGTAGACACCGAATATTTTTAGTACTATACTTACTTATGTATTTGATAGATGTGAAGATTTTATATGTCTTATAACTTGTGAGCCTTATTATGTTTGTATGTTTGCATACATAACATATATTATTATTTTGAGAGTATAATTGACAAACACGAGACGAATTTTCAACGGTAAAAACTTTTGGTTTTCAAAGAATACATATTTCTTCTGTTAGATAATATGGCCTATCTAGATGATTTGTAAGGCTGCGTTATTTTGCTCTCACCACACTCATTAGTATGCGGGCGTTGATGTAGGCTGTCACTGTATGTCGTGCTGCTATTGTAATGCAATAACTACACTGTTAATATCGCCAAAATCTGGTTTACCAAATGTGCGCCGCCCGTTTTCATCGTAAAATATACCTGAACAATATTGGTTTCACAAAAATGTTATCTTAACGTACCTATATGTAAATTTGAGCAGATACACCGCCTGATAACACGTTATAGGTAAGTTATACGTCTCCAGCCACATCAGAGCACATGCGAGAAGATAGATAGGGTCGCTGTCGTCGGATACGACGAGGAGGCCATCATCATCATCATCATCATCATAGGTAAGTTAATTTTAAATAGTGATTGTCATAATTGTACTGCCTAAATTATAGTAGGTACATGTAGAAAACCTTGTAGTCAATATTCAAAAGATGTCACGAATGTTTTTTTTTAAACTTCAATTTAAAATTACTATACTGTGCTCTCTTTTTGATTTATGGTTAGGTACGAGAACATCTCTGCATATTCTCTCAGGAACTGGCGAATATTGTCAGGTTCAATCTAAGACGTGTGGCAAAAAGGAAATAGGCGTCGATGTGAGTAAATCCTTTATGTTGTTATAAAGAGAAGCCTTCCTATTTCTGCTCGAGACTTCAACATCATACAAACGGCTTCCAAACGAGAACCGAAACATATTTGTATAAAGAGGCTATGATACCGCAACGTTTTCTTACATCTAAGCTAGATGTTTAACCCAACATACTTACTGTTTTTCGAAAAAATATATGCTTACTGGCGTCGTTTGCTTTCCC
This sequence comes from Plutella xylostella, assembly GCF_932276165.1. NCBI lineage: Eukaryota > Metazoa > Arthropoda > Insecta > Lepidoptera > Plutellidae > Plutella > Plutella xylostella. Next base: position 5,612,887 of record NC_064003.1, read on the forward strand.
GATCATCCTTCTTTAAACTATATAGGTACATTTTCTCAGATGAAATAAATCAGCGCGTTTCAACTTACGTTTTACATTATATGTAGGTACTTTTTACGTTTGAAGATAGAAATACCGATACCAGCCATTTATATTTCTTTTCTTAACGCAAGAACAGGTATTTCTTATTTGAAATTGGAGACCACAATTAAACCACTTTAGGATTAAATGAAGGCGAACTCGACACCACAAAAACAACAACACTCGTCCCAATTCACTTTGTAAACTTACTTCCTTATTTATTATCAAGGATGGTAGGTGTTGTTATCTGAATTTATGGAAGCGTATACCTGGTCTACAGTCCATCTATCCAGTCATAAAAACGGTCAATTTAATCGATTCATTACCTTTATATAAGCACAAATCTATTAAAAAGGTATTATCAGTGTGCATTTTTTATGTAGGTATTTAAGTTTAAGTAAGTAACTTACAATGATAAAAAAATACATACAAACGAATTAAGAACCTCCTTCTTTTTTCGGAGTCGGTTAAAAATATTTACAAAATCGCACTCTTTATTTGCTGACTTTACAGAACTTGACTATCTTGACAGTTTTTGTTAGAAGTACTGCAACTTGTACTGTCTACAATTTGGAGAACAATACCCAATTTTTTTGATGGCCCTAAAATTTTTAGAATCAAAGATATGTGGAACCTGTTCATGAAGCCAAATAATATCTATAGCAAAGTAGAGTCGCAGTTGAGACCATGGAATGCAAATATATCTGAAAATAAATGTTTAATAATAATAATAATAATAAAAACTTCAAAAGGAGTGAAAATATAAGAAAACATATAATAATAATAATAAAAATATCAACCAGCAGACCAGACTGTCTGAATAAAATTATATCACTTTAGACTTTGTATCTTTCCTGAATTTCAAATGGAAACACATAGGTACATGGATAAATATTATCATTATACAGCACCCGAGTCCGCGTCGTTCTGTGTTATACAGCCGGAACTTTATAATTTGATAATTGAATTATAACTAATGATACCTTAAATGAGCATAAAGATTGCAATTTTCATTGAATTTTTGCTCGATGTCACGTTACAAGTCGAATAATAGCCATGTTGGTAGGAACTCTCTTTAGAGTGCCAGATTCGTTAGCTTCAGTGAAATGGTAGCAGTGAGTTCGGTTTTTCACGCAAAATAACATGGGTATACGTTTACCGCCGTCCGATTTAGCACGGCTTTGACAATCTAACATTCCTATTACGTATTTAACATGAGACTTTCAGGTAATAAATTGAAATTATTAGAACATAATATAAATGGGTAACCAGAAGTATTTACGTGATATTCCTCTCTTTCTGATGGAAAATTGTTGCATGTTTATTTAGATTGCTACACCGCACTCATAATATAATAATTGCAATATTAACCATAAAATTTTACACACCTGTTACATAATAATGATGGAGCAAAGTACCCAGGAGCTAACACAGGAGGCAGAAAGTTACGTAATAAGGATACCGTTTTGGTCGGCAGGCAATTTGAAGCAACAATAAAACGGGGCCGCGGGGGGAAGGCGCGGGGCAGGGGGCGTTTCGAATAAATTAGATTTCGTAGCGTTCTAACGTGGTATTGGCATTCAGTAATTTGCAATTGAAGTATAGCCAGTTTACCAAACTAGGCGCTCGGAAGGAAACGATAGAGTGAGACGCTTCATTTTGCTATTGATTTTCAAGTTAGATTGCGAATACTCTGCCCTTATTTTTCGCTTAGGCGATCGGTGCAGAAGTTGCTTCCGCAAACGAACAATTTATGCCACTTTAGGACCCGTCATGTCATCACAAAACATGTCTAAACTCATTTGAGGAGCATCGGGGTACCAAATAGATATTTGCTTCTGTATGGTAACAATTCGCGTGGTATGTGGAATGGATTTAAGGAGCATATCTCCTTGACGAAAACACAATATTGCTAAAAACGCGGATCATCTACAGTCTACACGCACGAAATGAAGCAACTCTAACGCACGACCCACCATTAATTGCGAGGGCTGAACACGGCGCTAATGTAAATAAATAATCAGTGATACTAATAGAAATCCAGAAGCCCTTTTTTCGCTTAGACGCCTATTACTCCTGCCATTCACCGGTTAATGAATGGATAAGTCCGGGACCACAGCCGACTAGCCAAACATCAGTGGGTACCGCACGCACCAGCATACCCTGGCCTCTAGACCTCCCCCTGAGTAGGAAAATAAAGAAGGGGAAAACGAAAAGCTTTGATTAGCCCGAGGTCTGTTGTGGCTGGCCCGGGAACCGTCTGCTAGCAAGGTCTCGTTTCAGCTAATCAAGGTTTGACTGCGGCGACGGCGTTCACCCGTTTCTATCCCACTGGCGGGTATTTATTGTTTGATGAAAAATTTGACATTTTCCGCTGGAGCTTTCGTTCGGAAGAAATTTCGTTTTTGTGACTGTTAATTTTAATTCTGCGAGTGCTTCTGCATTGTTTTCATTTGTTTTAGAATTAATGAACAGTGGCAGAATAGGATTTGCGTAAAACAACAGCTTTCGCTCCGCTTTTGTGTTTTTATTAAATACGTTGACTCGAGTCGCGTTCAAACTGGGTGACGATTGACTAAACTGACTACTGCATTTAATATGGCACCTTCTTTCACAGATTTCGGGGGCATCAATTTTATTTACTTACATAAATAATTTTGTCCACCCGATAACACTAAAGATCGAATAATACAAGTTTTATACAAAAGAGATTCTCACACATCTTTAGTTCGGAAAGCGGGCGAGACTGCTTGTATTTTATTTTAAAGATCGGGAGCGTATTGGAAATCCGCGTCAAAGAGATTTCGCGATCGCTGCATCCCTTTGAGCTCCTTGGCATGGATCCAATCAATAAAAAGTGAACATGGGATAGGAATTCCAGTGATGTCGATAGCTAAATAAATGTAGAGATCAAAAATAATACTGTATTAATTATGAAAAAAAAATTCGGGACATCAGACACAATTAAAATCTATTGTGCCCGGTGTATAAATGGGTCGCCGGGACGTGAGTGGTTAAACAATGTTGACATGCAAAATATTGAAGCTGATATTGGTTAATATTTTGATTGTGATGTATTTAATATTTATGTGTCTGCTTATTTACCTAGGTAAATCGTAAGTCCAACATGTCTATTCATTCCATTATAATGTTATGGTCCTCTCACATACACATATAACATTAGAGGTACATACACATAAATATAACGAAGATTGTTTTTTGTAGTACCAAGAATGTAAGGTTTATTTGCCGTTTTCACAGTTTTCCAATCTCTCTCTGCTATATCCTTGTTTGTTGCATGCAACACTCTCTGCAGGTGGCAAGCAACACCGGCTTGCACGATACAGCGGCGATGTTCAATTGATATAGAGCCTCCATTATGACGCTCCCCTGGGACCAGTAGGCTTATAGCTTGATATTGGGGAATGCAGAGATGTGATATTAGGAAACTTTCCTGTGGTTTACCGCCTGTGAGAAACGGTTAAATATTGTGTAAACCGTTGTTCAAATAGGTAATGCAAGCTCTATAAGATTTTTCTCAACTACTTATCTGTTCATATCGCTATTACCGTAAAATTTTGCATCAAACCAATAACTTTGTATTATTACCATGCTTAGATAACAAAATAACGACATATTTGGCTCCGAAACTACTGGACCGATCTTAAATATTATTTCAACATTATTAAGCCACATAATTTCTCCCGGAATTCCCACGGGAAGTCCCAAAGGGTATAATATAGAACTGGTATTCAGATTTGACAACTGAGTTATTAGTTTCATTGGCCAGTGAAGCCTGCACGTGGCTACGCCATACCACGAGAGGCCTCATTACGGGAACGTGGGCAGATGTTATTGAAAAACTTTCTGTAGGGTGTTTGGTCCACATTTGGCCACTTTGTTGTATTTTTTGTCCTATTTGACTTATGTGGGCGGGGCGTATCAATTCTGGGCATCTTTGTTTGCAGATAAACATTGTGGATTTATTTATGAGAAGGTCATAAAATATTTGTGTCTGTTTGGTGTTTGTTCTAGTTTCTGTAATAGCTTATGTTTCAATAAGTTTGCTGTCTAGAAGTTTTTCTTGGTCGATTAATCAGTCAGTTTATGAGTCTGCTGTATATTCAAGATAATGTAGAGATAGTATTTAGTACAGGATCTACACTCAGGAGCAATGAAAAAGTTCCAGTTTTTAATTGCTTGCGTCTGTAGAAGTAAGAAGTATCGTAAAAAATGTTACTTCAGCAATGCACCTGTTTTACCTAGTAAACAAGTATACATCAGAATGCCTTATAACTAGCTTCAGTGGTTTGTGTCATCTAACAGATAACAGATTTCAAAATGGACTCTTTGTAACTGAAAAATGTCCGCACGGTATAAAAAGGCTGAGATCAGCACATAACTTCCAAAGTTTAAAATTACCCACATGCCATTATACCGTACGTTACGGAGATAAAGTAACATTAACCGGTATGATCGCGAGCGTATATATAGATCTTTTCAGCGCCATTAGTTTCAGGAATCTCGCGTACAAACCGTTTCTCACTGGTCCCAGTGGCTCCGTGAAATATCGGGGAATTACCCACTCCAGCATTATTTAGACCTACGCAAATGACCATTGAGAATACCCAGTATATACTGTGGACCATCCGATGCCTCAACTATCTTTGTTTAAATTGGAAATGGAGATTCCAAAATATTGTGCGCGGATGATAGCAAGAGAGAAGTGAGGCAGCTAGTCGTTCTGGAAAACTCTTTGTTCGGTTGTCATTCATGGAAATGTGTAAAAATAAACTTCATGTTTGTATTATGAGTCTAGAACTATTCCTAGTCTAGCACAAGGGCGGCGGAGGTCGATTGGTCGGTTTTGTAAGTGTATACCTACTACACTCATGAGCAATGAAAACGTTTCTCCTGCCATTGCCGTTCCATGTATCACTGGAACGTTTTCATCGCTCGTGAGAGTCGTGAGTGTATTATCGGAAGTCATGACGTAAAAACCGGCCCATTTTATTTTATCACAGTCATTGACTTTGATCAATAATGCCACCACAAAGCCGCCATCACTGGGGGACTCAAAGATTTCCGGGAATTATATTCACATCACGTTCCACTGGGGGTGCATTAAATTATCCGATATTTCAAAATGGACTCCGCTTAATATATTTCCTAGTATTTTCCTTGTGCCCAAGTAACCTACTGACCAACTTAAGATAATCTTTCTAAAGTTGTAATATTCATGTCAAAGTTTTAAAGTTGCTCAGTGTGTTTAATATTTCGAAGGATTTAAAACAGTAGTACAAACTAAAAATATCTAAGCTTAAATAAGTTACTATTTCGCAAGTGGCTGTAGTAAATACAATATTATTATTATGATTACCCATTGAAGAGTACCCATACCCATGGGCTAACCAACCCAAGGTTCCATACTTATTTAAAACCGCCCCGGCATTTTATAACCCTCAAAAAACCGTTGATGAAATAACGTGAAATGGCAAATATTTGTCTGTGTGTTGGCGATGGCATTAATTAAAATCGTGCCTTCGCATAACGAATAATACTCGTATAGCCTCCGGGCGGCATCGCTGCTGTTTCAACTGATTAATAAAAACTCCATTTTATTTATTCAGTGACCTGGGCTGCAATTTTTTTGAGGGGATGTCGACCTTGTACGTATGAAATGCTTACCAAGAGGAAGTAGCAATCTCCACAATTTTTCTTTTTCATGGTTATATTACTGTAAATTCCCTAAATAAAAAAAGGTTCCTAATAATGACAACTGTATGCTTCTCGTACGAAACTCTGGTTAGTTTTTGATAAAGTATGATACTCTATCAAACGGGTTCGGCTGCAATTGTGATTATCGTGAAACTTCGTTACAATATGTATAGCGGCAGGCAAATGGATGAAACTTGTTAATAAATACCCCTCTGCCCTCTTTAAACAAAATTAAATGAAATATTCTACATAAAATATAATTCAATAAAGTGTCGCAGTTGGGTTCATGTGAAGTTTGTCTGAGCTGCTCACTCAAAGTTGCTAAGCTAGCGGATTGAACTATAACTTAAAGATCTAAGTTTCAGTTGGCTTTAAAAATTTAAATACAGAACAAACTGAAGCACGTAAAATTTAAGTACAGAAGTGAAAAATTAATAAGTCAACATAATATTATGTGCTAGAGATTGTATTAGGTACCTTATTATTTAATTTTACATATATATAGAACAATACGACATAGACATAATTTGTATTACTGAGCATCACCTTAAAAATGATGACATGAATTTTAATGTAATAAATTACAATGTTATTAGCTCATTTAATAGGAAATCGTTAGACAAAGGAGGATCATTAATATTTGTAAAGAAAAATTTAAAATGTAAGGATAGGAAAGATATTGTAAAATTATCGGTCGAAAGAATAGCTGAACTAGCTTGTGTTGAGATGGACAAGTATATAATTTTAAGCGTGTACAGGCCCCCCTCTTCTGACTATAAAGTATTTGAGAAAGTGATGGAGGATAGTCTTACCATCTTATCTAAGAGCTCAAAACAAGTGGTCGTGGTGGGAGATTTTAATATTGATTTATTAGTTGAGACTTCTATGAAATGTTGTATAATTAATTTGTTCAAGTCATATAATTTAAGTAATGTCTTCCTGGAACCTACCAGAATTACTCCCACCTCAGCCACTTGTATTGACAATATTTACTGTAATTGTGATTTTACTAATCATTCTGTAATCAATTGTTTACCATCCGACCACAGAGGGCAAATTATTACGTTTCGTTGTACTTTTGAACGTAAGTCAGCCACTTTCAAGTTCAGACCAGTAACATCATACAGAATTGATAAGTTTAAATCTCGATTGAACAGTAAACTTGGCTACTGTAGAAGCTCTGAAAGAAATCCCAATGATGCCTTTAAGGAAATATTTCAAGGTTTGTCTCAAGAATTTGAAAACGTGTTCACTAAGAAAGAAGTAGATGTTAATTGTAAACTAAGTCTTAATGACTGGGCAACATCGGGAATTTATAAGAGCAGACGTAAATTATATGATCTCTATGAACAGCGTACATTTACTCATGACGATAACTTTAGAGATTATGTAAAGAAATATACAAAGATATTCAAAGCCGTTTGCCACCAAGCTAAATCAGATTATATAAATAGAAAGATTAAAAACTCTAATAACAAGATTAAAACCGTATGGAATATCATTAATACTGAAACCGGGAAGAATAAACCACGTGATTTAAATTTTTCAAAATTGTTTCATCTAGTGAAGAAGTGGCTTCCGTCTTTGAAGATTTTTTCCGTAGTATACCGATAGCTACAACTGAGAACCTTGATTCATCTTGCGCTGAAGCTGAACGTTTGCTAAGAGGGAATGCACCGCCTTGCGATCTCGACTTTCAATTTCATGGTATAAATACACAGACCATAATTACCACTTATAAAGAATTAAATTTAAAAATGACAGAAGATTTATGGGGCATGTCCGTTAAAGTTATTAGTCATGTTATTGATATCCTAGCACCCCACTTGGCTGATCTTTTTAACAGATGCATTGAGGTCGGTGTATTCCCCGATTTGATGAAACTTAGTAAACTAATACCGCTTTTTAAATCTGGTGAGAAAAATGATCCCAATAATTTTAGGCCTGTATCAGTTTTGCCAGTACTGAGTAAAATATTTGAAAAAATTATGCTGCATCAAATGCTTTCGCACTTTAGTATTCACGGCCTTCTCCATAACCAACAGTTCGGTTTCACCAAAGGTCGATCTACAACTGACGCTGGTGTCGCGTTGGTCAAACACATATTTAGTGCTTGGGAGGAACGTCTTGATGCTGTGGGTGTATTTTGCGATCTATCGAAAGCATTTGATTGTGTGGATCATGCCACTCTACTTATGAAACTTAAATATTATGGGCTAACTGGCAAAGCTCTTACATTATTGGAATCATACTTGAGCAACAGAACTCAACTAGTTGACATAAATGGAGTGCGTTCGGCTGGCTGTCCTGTCAGTATGGGTGTTCCCCAAGGCTCGATTTTAGGACCATTCTTGTTTCTTGTATATGTTAACGATTTACCGTTTTTGGTAGATAAATTATGTGAGATAGTACTGTTTGCTGATGATACTTCACTTATATTTAAGTTGAAGCGACAAGAAGTCAATTTTGACAATGCAAACAGTACTCTTTCCATAGTTGCTAATTGGTTCACTGTAAATAATTTAGCTCTTAACTCCAAGAAAACAAAATGTATTAAATTCACTTTGCCTAATGTAAGACAAGTAGAGACATATTTGACATTGAATAACGATAAGCTAGAGTTAGTAAATGAAACGGTATTCCTGGGTATTACAATTGACTCAAAGTTGCAATGGGGACCCCATATTGAGAGGATAGCCGGTAGATTGAGTTCTGCAGCTTATGCGGTTAGAACCATTAGACAGTTAACAGATGTAGATACAGCCAGGCTTGTGTATTTTAGTTATTTTCATAGTGTTATGTCTTACGGAATTCTATTGTGGGGACGAGCGGCTGACATTAATCAAATCTTTGTTCTGCAAAAACGAGCAATTCGAGCCATATATGTATTAGGGTCTAGAATTTCATTAAGAGATACGTTTAAGGAAATAGGTATACTAACTGTTCCATGCCAATATATCTATGAAAATATTATGTATGTTCGTAAAAACTTAAATTCATTTAGTAAAGTAGGAGCCACTCACGGTATTGAGACCAGAAACAAAAATAAGTTGCTTTTCCCCACACTCAGACTTTCGAAAACAAACACATCATTCATGGGGAACTGTATACGTTTTTATAATAAATTATCAAATGAAGCAATAAACCTTACTGAGCAAAAATTTAGGAATTATGTTAAAGCTACATTATGTAGTAAAGCTTACTATAGTATAAATGATTATTTAAACGACAAAAACGCGTGGTCTTGTCCACCTCAGCTAAGGCTATTGAAAAAATGAAATGGATATAGGTACTTAAGTAAAATTGTAGGTACTAGATATAAGTAAAAATTGTAATAGATTATAAGGAAAAAGTTGAAAAGATGCTCGAGGAGTTTCTTTCGCCATTTCTTTCCTTCTCAATGACGGGGCCTTTGTGAAATGGTGGTGGACTATCGACAAATAATTGTAAAATTTTACGTCGATTAAACCATTTGAATTTGAATTTGAATTTGAAATTTATTCTCTTAGTGGTTTTGGGATGACCTGGATTTCATTCCTGTCGAGATAATTTCACGAAACAATTTTAAACGGCGCGATGGCCATGACAAAGATATTGCAAATCATTTCTAAGTTAAATTAAATGATGTTTTACAAAGTCTTCACAAAACAGCGTAAGCATTTACCCTCTTTGTGGAGCAAAAACACAGAACGGACATAAAAGAAACAATTTCGTAACTCTTAAGCAATAGCTGTTCCGAACTTTAGGTTAGGCACCTCTCAAAACACTTAGGAATAGAAACAGCGTTTATTGAGAAAGTTACTCCATTTGAGTCCCCTTAAGCAATCACTGAGCCCTTAGTAACAACTGAGGAGAAAAACGAAAAAATAACTTTTACATAGACATAAATAATTATGATTATATTTCCTGGATTACACTGGACAGCGAGTTCTTCCAAAAATTTTTGTACTACAACTTCATATTGAGTACAAAATACAGCCACATTCAAGCGAGATTTTTTTATTTCCATCGGCATCCCACGCTGTTGCCGTGCCGCTGGGGCTCAGAGTCAAACGAAAGTTCAACGAATCAACGAAGCGTGAAATTTTATACATACCTGCCTTCATGATGATAATTAAATTAAGCCACTTGCTGAAAAAAAGGTCATTGGGAGAGATTTTTAAGATTACACCGGGATTTTTTAAAAATAATGAGCGGTGCAACTTAGATTAGACTAAAGACCTAGATTCTTTAATGCACGTTGCCCACACGATATTGTAATAATGCGGCTATATTTTATCATCTACCGAGTACCTGTTGATAATGGGGACCTTAATTTGGGTGGTGCGGTTTGTTCAGTTCATTTTAACTTCGGGCTGAAGTACTAAATTTCAAGCTGGGTTAGGGCGGTATGCAAATCGACGCTTAATGCTTTGGCCACGGTCATAGTATATAGGCCATGCAACCCTACTAAATTAAAAAAAGGTAAAAAAGTTTAATAACTTACCTGGAGTCCTAACTTGACTGGAAATAAACTTGTACTTTTTGATTTTATGAAAAAAAAACAAGCACTGAGTATTTGTTCAACTTTAGTCCGCTTTCCCAGTAGTAAACTGTTACCTGCAGACTGATTGAGTAATTACAGTTTGAGCATCAGTTGCGCCTAGTAAATGTTACAGGGTATGATAAAGTATGATTTCAGAAAAGTTATCTTAAAAATAAAATCCTTGATTTTATACGGTCAAGCTTTTAACGCAAACGAAAAACAATATACTTTCATTTCTATGAAGAAACCACTTCCTAGAACCTTTTTCTTTGTGTAAACGTATGCTTAGTGAAATGTTAAACGGTGGAGCAGCCGCGAGGTCGACAGAGGTCAAAAGAGGGTCTGACACGGACAATATTTTGACAAAGTCCCTCTCTTCTATACCGAAATATTAATTTCCAAAGCGGGATTTATGTGTTTTATTAACAGCGATGATGACCCTTCATGTCACCCCTGATAAATTAACGGCGGCCATTACGTAAATTGTATCTTTATTTAATTGTGTAAAAGGATAATGAGAAGAAAAACACAATTCTAAAATGTTTGTAGCAGTTTATGGGTATAGTGCGACAAACTTATCTGTTCCGGTGAAAGTGAACTAAATTGATCCATATCTCATTACTTACTAATGAATTGTATATTGTAAAAGATTAGATGGGTTTATTAACACCGCAAGAGCGAATTAACAACACGTGCAAACATAAAATCTTATAGAATTAAGAAATTTTACACATTTATGTGAGCTGTCACCGGAACAGAAAAGTTTGTGGCACTGTACACGGATATCACAGATCTTGCATCAGTGTAGCATTCACTTGAGCTCATGAAAACGTGACTCACACTTGTCACAGAATGTCACACATGTGACACAACATGAATGTCACAAGTCACAAGGAATGATTGAGCGACATTCATCATACCGCTTCTTCTCTTTTTTCAGGCTATATTTATATTTACTGTAGTAGAGAGTAGTCACTTTAGTGAAATCTGTTTCGTAATATTATCCATATCAAATAATGTAACTAGCATGTAGATATAAATGTTGCAACATAATTTTTTTTAACACAATTGATATGAAATAAAAGTATCCTAGAGCCCTAGAGTATGATCTATACAAAATACTGATACTGAGGTAATAAAAGACTTCATTAAGCAGGTCACCACAATCATTGTGGTGAGCCAAAATGGGTCTAATGTCTTCCTCGAGTGACCTCATAGTCGCACAAAGCCATTGTCTACAATTTCGCACCATTAATCTTACTGTTTCCAACCACCAAACGTTTTTTCCTTAGTAATTTTACTTTTAGCAAAATATAAATAATACGATAAGAAGTAAGTATAAACAAAGTATGTATAAGAATCCTCAATCCACCTTTTTTTGGAGTTAAAATACTTAAAAGTATACTTGACACAAAGGCAATACAGAGGTGATTCTATTTTAAATTTTATCGATATCAATTTAGAGCATTTAAAATGACACTAAAATGTTATTTGGAACACTTATAATAAACTTTAGTACCTAGATGAAGGTTTTAAGTTCATCTAGGTTTTTAAGTTTTAAGTCGCATACTGCACAACAAAAGTTTTAATTTTTTTAGCTTTTGTATTGAACAAAATATATAAATATGCTGGGTGATTTCCGAAACACCGATTGGTTAGATCCCTGCCGGTGTTGCACGTTATTGACTCAACCACAGCCCACACACAGCTCACTTCACAGCTCAGAATTTCAAAAATCTGACGCAACACTTATTTCCCAGGGGAACTATCTATTTTTCAGGAACGAAAAGTTTCACAAAATACAGAATGGATATTGAAATGTCATTCATTTAACTAGCTAGAATACCTAAGTTTATTGGAATGTAGATTGTCCTTTTTGAACTACCTACATATTATCTAAAAACCGGCCAAGTGCGAGTCGGGCTCGCGCACAAAGGGTTCCGTAGCAGCAAATATAATATTACAGTTAAATCAACCTATCTCAAAAACTATAAGAGATACTTTGATCAAACCAAAAATCGTTGAAAGAGTTAATTAGCATGCATCACCTCTATTTTTTTTAGAATTTTATACCCCGTAGTTATAAAAATAGAGGGGGGGGGACATACTTTTTACGACTTTGAGAGCTGATATCTCAAAAACCGTTCACTTTAAGAAAAATGTTTTTAAGAAAACTTTATATCATTTTAAAAGACCTTTCCATTGATACCCCACACGGGTATGTACATCGAAAAAAAAAAATTCATCCCTCAGTTACATGTATGGGGGGCCCCACCCCCAATTCTTTTTTTTACTATTTAGTGTCATATTTTTGTAGCGGTTCATACAACACATATTCCCATCAAATTTCATCACTGTAGTACTTATAGTTTCCGAGTAAATCGGCTGTGACAGACGGACAGACGGACATGACGAAACTATAAGGGTTCCGTTTTTGCCATTTTGGCTACGGAACCCTAAAAAGTAATATTTTGTTGGTTTAAATTTTATTCAATTAAAAATTATTGGTTTCCTGGAATCTCTGTTAGCAGTAAAGTTTTAACTCTTAATTGTGTGTGATTTCGTGTTTGCAAATAAAGTTTATTGTATTGTGTTGCATAATTTTTTGTCGATGGCCATATTGGATACAATTTGATATTTTTCTGTTAGTTTTTTTTTATTTACAGGTATTTTTAGGGCTTCGTAGTGTACTTTCAACGACAACCAACCCCTAGTTTTGCCATATCTATTTATCCGTCAGCTCAGACCGTCTACTATTTCGTTTAATTTACACCACCAAAGAGCTATGAAGCGCTAAGTCGTTTACTCAGCAACGACGAACTAAGCACGAGTAAGCACTGTTCACAGTTTTGACATTCCATTTCGCACAGTAGTAGCGGCACCGAGGCACAAGTAAATTATTAGCTCACCTAAGCTCTGCGGAGGTGCTGCCACCTACATTATGTATTTACAAATGAGACAAGAAGTAAAGGAACTTGTGTAGGCGTAAAATTGAGAGTCGGGAGTTACTTGTGCCTTGCCTGGCTTCATTTGCATGAAGGAATTTATTAAATGAGATGATAATGAGTATTTGAATGTTATATTCTCGTTAATGTCGAATGTGGACTGACTTTCTGCTTCTCAGCTGCTTTATGCCTGTCCCTTTTGGGCAAGGCCCGCGCATGCTGGTGAAGTAGGGTAGCTTATGTCTGTCTCAACACTGTTCGTATAATAACCGGGTGCCACAAACCAACACTGCTCTACAAAATCTACCCTCTGGCTGGCATCATAGCACCCCATTGCATACGTTAAAAAGTGGAATGTTCGGTTGAGAAATCGAAACAAGAAAGCGACTCTACTATTCACATACTTACCGCCGCACCTACTCGCCTTTTAAGATCCGTAGAGCGTTATTCAATATTTAAGTGTTCTTAACGGGTGAAAACCCACAAAACGCAAGGCTTTTTAGTGTTAGTGATTGACTTTTGACACATCTGTCAAGAATTTTATATGGAGATGACGTATAATTCGGTATGTTAAGTAAAAAAATTTGATGCTAATTCCAAAACCGTTTCGAGATATTATCTTCTTAATAAGTGTCTCATTCTTAAAAATATAAAATATTCAAGGATTCCGATTATTTTATCAAAAATGAAAATATAATTTGTCCTTCAAGACGCTGCGCAAGGTTAAAGTTTCAACCAAAGAGAATAAAAATTTTCAATTGTTAAATGTCACTTCTGTCAATCTAAAGTGTACCTAAATATTCACAGAGTTACGATCTTGATGACGTCAGCGGCTGCATGGTAGCGAATGACGTCATCAAATCGTCAAAGAGCCGATCTTTAATTATTTTTTATTAAATTACCGAGAGCAGTAAAATAAAAAATATTAAAATTAGTGTCTCAAATTCCAACATACTTCAATTTAAAATTATAAAAACAATCACCATAAAATTACTTAACATACCGAATTGATGAACCAATCCCTGGTCGGTTAGATAACCGAAAAAATGCAGCATTACGATCTCTTCCTGGAGAAAAAAACATACTTCTGGTAACAGTATTTCGCGGCAAATATGGAAGAAATTAAACGCGACACGCGGTACGCAAGAAGTGTCTGTGACGTGTACCAAGAAACTCGACTATAATAGGTATGAATGAACGACCGTTGCATAGAGATATTTATTTGAATCACTATATATTTTTACAGTAGTCAATAATAAAATAACAAGTATTATGCTGCGGTAAATAATAATTTCCGCTCTAGACGCTACGGCCTACGACAGACGGTGAAAACTCACTGAATACCAATAATTTTCACCTTTGCACTTTCATCCTACGCCATCGTTCGCTTTCGTCTGAGGCGGAAATTTGTTACTGAATTGCATAGCTGAGTTTCCAATAAATAAATACCTATACATTGAATGTTTATAAGCATAGAAATGAGTAGGTCAATCACTGTACTAATAGCAAAAAAGGTTTAGGTCAGTTACAGTCAATGTAAAAAAAACACCTACTTTAAGAAGACACATTTTTACTGATTCGACCATAAATTTACTGTTCCCGTTGTAAGTACCCTACCTATCATAAACAAACAATTTCAAATCTTTTATAGGTACCTGACATATTATTTATCGATAGCACTTATTTATTAGGCTGCCAATATAATTATATGGAGTCCCGTAACTGGATGTTGCGTGTCGGTGCACTTAACTGTGAGAAACTCAATTATTCTGAGAACTCAACTGCTGAAGTGGTTGGGTGCATTCCTATAGTGCTGACGCTACAGGCTTGCTAAAAAGGATACTTAATTCAATTATTTTACTAAGTGTAAACTATAACTATTTTTTAGATAGGTAAATCTGATGAATTTAATTGAAGTATTAAGAAGGGCATACTCACAATGATTAAATAATTGCAGAACTGTTTATTATTTTTCCCATGTATAACCCGTAAAACTAGTAAAAGATCCTCAAGAAATATTTGTTTTCTTTTTCGGTAACTGTAATGAAATGACGCTATATAAATATACACATCCACACATATTGTTTAGCATCAGCAGTCGGTGACGAAATCTTCTTGGCATGCAGGTTCTTGCTTCCTGACTATTTTGCAAGAAAAATGAGTTTGGAAAATGCTTAAACTCGGTCGATTTTGCGATTGTCGCATTTCATCTGGTCCGGAGCTGGCCGCACGCCAAACATCGCTTTTGGAACACAATCGACGCAAAACCTGTCCCGACTGTTAAGGTTTGGCCCAATAACAGTCAACAGTATTTAAGTATTTTATACAAAAAGTCTGAATTTGTGTTTAAAATTGTTTGTTTTCGCGTTTTATTTGGACATCAAAGTAGTTAGTGTTCCATGGGCTTCCATGGGCATATAAAACTTGTCTTCAGTTATCTTAGAAATACACCCTGTGTGTAATGAGATATGAGACTGGTGAGTGAAAACATTTGCATATTTTTACACATCTAGGTACTTGGGTATTATTAACTTACTAAATATTCCTGTGCAGATCATTGCCCGCCCGGTATTTTTCCAAGGAGACTATAATTAAATTTGGGGAAACAGAACGAAGAGTCGAATGAAGACTTGCCTTGAAATCTACGAGCCGCTTTAAATCTATATCTTTCATGTACGTTCGTACGCTGAGCCCTTACCTGTTGAATTATGGATGGCTCAGTATTCTTTATTGCTCCTTATTATTGGAATTCTTATCGTTTCTTACAGGAATAGGATATTTTAAGCCCCGCGAGGGAAGGGCATGCAGGCTGTTTGATTAAAGTAGCTTTCATTTGTTTCTGGTGAGTGATGTCTGAGGTCCGATAGCCGTTCAGTATATTAGGTACTTCATTCAGACAATAAACTTAGGGGAAGCATCTTGCCCGACTTGATCGAGCTCATCATAGGCTAAGGATAACCGTTGATCGAGTTATAGACATGCTCTTTGGGAGAGGTCCGATGATAAAGTGGTCTCCTAAACTGTGAAAACCAATAATGTGATGATCGAATGAATCTACTGAAATTATCAACATACTTCTCATTTTAACTCATGTACGAGTATTATACACCCTTGCATATAAAATAGAGAAAGTAACAATAGACGATTTTTTTAAAATTAGCTCTAGGTGGAATTTTACCAAACGTATTTAGTCGTTTGTGAAACGAATATCAGTCAGTGCAAAATGCGATTTTAAATAATATACTTTTAACGTTTGCTAAAAGCTTATGAAAATACATTACACGTGATTGTCTAATTAAATGTCACAGAGAACAAGATGTTGCCTAAGTAAAGCCCAAACACACTCAACTAAACAATCTAAACATCTAAGTAAACATGGACTTGTCCGCAAGTTTCGTAAATTAGGTGATCGGTCACGTGCCCACTACTGGTAGGCTCCATATTCATTACGGCTTAGAGTTTTTAATGAAACAGTAAACACTGATAGGAACAATCTACATAAATACCTATCACACTTTTAAATGGCAATAGGTATAATAAGTACCTAATTTAATAAATACAATCATAAAATGCATTTTAAAAGAAAAATAATACAATTAACATTTTTCCGTTTTCATTTCCCATCGCAGTATCGGTGATACTAAAAAGCCTATATTTGTGTTGGGTAATTAGTTCATTATAAAAATGTTTTCGTTGTTTATCAAAGTTATTCAGCGAACTTGTCATTTTTAGTACCTAATAAAGACATTACGGGTATCAGTAATTTAAACGCTTTCTTGTACGTTAATAATTTCACCACACTTTAGCATCGCTGTGAAGTCCAGAATAGCCGCATCTTCCCTGTTATTCCTGGGAGGTCACTCTATATGACCAAAAGTAAGTTTCAGAGCTCTACTGCGCTTGCTATGACACCTCTCGTTCGTTCGTTTTTTTTTTCAGTATAGAGTGACCCCCGAGGAATAACAGGGAACCCTTCTAAACGGGATCAACATACAACATTAACATAATATTTAAAAGCAAAACGGATAAGCGCCGTCTTTTAAGGCACAGTTACAACCGACACCCGCCAAATGTTTCCCATAATGTTTTAGCATTGTAATAATATTGAAAGGAACAAGGAATAATGCTTTTTAACCTCATAATATAGAGCCATAAAATATTTTACAGTAACCACAAAATGTTTTACAGGCTGTACAGTAAGTTAATTATAATAATATGGTACGATTATTGAGTGATGATGGTAAGTGTTGGCGTAATAAAATAAACCTCCTTCCCGCAAGTACCTTCCAATTTCTCAATGATGTAATAAAAAAATACAGCCAGGAGCAGAGGAATTCTTTAAGCCATGTGGTTCAAGTAAACAGTCACTCTTGGGACATTATTAAATCACAAGTACACTTACATCAAGTTCAATACCTTCACATAATAATTACGTATGTATGAAATATCAACCCCAGGGACTCCGAGCTTTGTACCGAGGTAATGTAGTACCTACATACGCTATTGTTATGTAGGAAAGTGATTGTGTTTGCAAAATATCGGATACATTAAACCTCTCTTATTTATTAACAGGGATGACCTGATTTCCTTGCCTACGGCGTGGGCTATTGCGCTTTCATGGCTGAAATTTATTTATATTTTGTTACTCGTTTTATTTTTGGTAGCTCTTTAAAATATACAGGGTGGCCCAAAGAGTGACGTCCAAAGGAAAATGTTTGGTTCCTTAGGTCAAGGGGTAGCCAAATCACCCCCATGTATGTTCAGCAATTTTTAGTAGTTTAGGAGTTATGATTTTTTTTCCAATTTTTCTACGAAAATCGACCTCAGTGGATTAATTATGTTTTATTATTTTTTGGATAACTTTTTTAAAGCATTTTTCATTTTTGTGTCATCCTCTTAAGTTGTTCTTTTAACCATAAAAGTTTCAGCTTCCTAGCTGTAATGTAAGTTAGTTATTTTTTTATCGAAAGTTCGAATTATATCATCGAGCTAGAGTGCTCTGAATTTTCTACTTGAAATTAAAAATTGAAAAAGATATTCTCATGGTCCCTTATTAATTTTAAAAACTCCGCAAGGTTCCAAAATTACATAAAAATAAAAATAAACTATTGCTTAATAGGGTATTATTTGCAGAAAAAAGCCTTCAAAGGTACCTGGGTGGAAATTACCTAATTAGTAAATTGTTTCAGAAAGTTGAAATATTCCTGTTATGTCATTACTAAGGACTAATTAAGATAGAAAATGTATCAAATTAAAGGGAAATTAAATTATTTACTTTTTTTTTAAATTTTCGTTACATTTTTTAATAAATTAGAATCGTAAATTCTTAGAAAAATGTTTTAGTCTGAGTAGTAAGATTTATGAAATATTTTTTTTTATTAATAATAAGTAAATAAACTCTAATAATTATTTTATACATTTACTCACAATAAATTTTCAAAATGGCGACCTCCCATAGCAATACACAACCTACATCTACGCAAGAAATTTTCTTTAAGTCAAAAAAGTGACAAATGTAAAAAAAATAACATTTGTCAAAAAACATGTAAAAAAGTACCTTTTCTCAAAAATGTGACATCTGTCAAAAAGTTACATCTGAATGAAACAGAGAAGCGTATAGGCGACTTAAAGAAAATTTCTTGCGTAGATGTAGGTTGTGTATTGCTATGGGAGGTCGCCATTTTGAAAATTTACTGTGAGTAAATGTGTAAAATAATTATTAGAGTTTATTTACTTATTATTAATAAAAAAATTATCTCATAAATCTTACTACTCAGACTAAAACATTTTTCTAAGAATTTACATTAAAAAATGTAACGTAAATTTAAAAAAAAGTAAATAATTTAATTTTCCCTTTAATTTGATACATTTTCTAACTTAATTAGTCCTTAGTAATGACATAACAGGAATATTTCAACTTTCTGAAACAATTTACTAATTAGGTAATTTCCACCCAGGTACCTTTGAAGGCTTTTTTCTGCAAATAATACCCTATTAAGCAATAGTTTATTTTTATTTTTATGCAATATTGGAACCTTGCGGAGTTTTTAAAATTAATAAGGGACCATGAGAATATCTTTTTCAATTTTTAATTTCAAGTAGAAAATTCAGAGCACTCTATCTCGATGATATAATTCGAACTTTCGATAAAAAAATAACTAACTTACATTACAGCTAGGAAGCTGAAACTTTTATGGTTAAAAGAACAACTTAAGAGGATGACACAAAAATAAAAAATGCTTTAAAAAAGTTATCCAAAAAAATAATAAAACATAATTAATCCACTGAGGTCGATTTTCGTAGAAAATTTGGAAAAAAAAATCATAACTCCTAAACTACTAAAAATTGCTGAACATACATGGGGGTGATTTGGCTACCCCTTGACCTAAGGAATCAAACATTTTCCTTTGGACGTCACTCTTTGGGCCACCCTGTATGTTTTAGAGTAGTTTTGACTGATAACAGCCTGTGACAGGGTTTTTGTGGATTTATTTTTTCATCGTGTTTAATAATGGACAGCATTTCAATAAAAAGCCAGCATTTCAATAAAATATATATGCTATATCTAAATCGGAAACCAGCTTTATAGACAAAAAAAATAATTTACGTGCTGTTTTCAAGAAATTATTAAAATACTTAGTAAAAATCCTTCTAATAAACTAATAATACAAGGTAAAAAAACTAATACTGTCCATTCGCTCGAAGATAACTAAAAACAGCAGAAACACGGTAAGAAAAAATATGCACACAAGCAAGTTACGTAGGGCAGTGCACAAGCAGCGCAGTGTTGATACTTTAAAAACTTCACAAACTGTAGTCGCGGATCATTAGAGCTTGAGAAAGTTGACGGTGGCCAACTTCAAAACTTGTAATGAGGTGCATTGCGCGCCTCTCCGCTAAGTAGTTGCATTGCTATGCTAAGCGGCGCGCAGTCGAAAGCTAAATGGGTAGGATTAATTTGATGTTGATGTTTAGTCGAGTTTATTCAGAGTAAAGCGTCTCTGTTAAGATGCACAAAGTGGGGTTGCGGCTACAATACCATTGTGATGTGAGCTTTTTTCACAGTTTACCAGTAGCAGCGGCACGGTATGTTTATCTAAGTTGATAAATAACTCTATATCGCGTTTTAAATCCAGCGATGTGATTGATAGCAGTAGAATAGAACGTCCTACCAATGAGGAGTTCATTTCGATAAATAGATCGTGCAGTCTCCATAAAACCAACTAATAAACTAAATATACAATAATATTATGAGAAAATTTGTGTTTTTCTAAATTTTACCTAACTATGACGCTCCTTTCCTCATTAAAATACTTACCTAATATTAAACTGTTTTTCAATTAAAAGTTTGAATGTGCATACTTAATAAGGTACCTAACCGAACCGCACTACAGCATACTTGCCTACAGGTTTATATTTTATTTTCCATCCTTATTCAAAATCTCAGTAAAATATCTTGGTGTGCTCTTCATTTTTAAGTAAATGTGTTACTCAAAAGCGAAATTACGGGCGCAGAGATATCATTAAAAATATTTTAATGAGGATTCTCTTTAATATTGCAGTGTGAGATCGGCAGTGAACGAAAGCGTTTCAACTTTGTATTTTATGACTTGAGTTTTAAAATATGTATCTGTTTGACACTTTTTATTGCAGTTTTTCCTAAAACTTAGTCACATACTGTCTGTAAAATATTTCATTTTCATAACCATATCATACTTTTAACAAAAAATATTCATCATGGTTTATGCATGGCCTGTCTATTTTTTCTCTTTTAAAAATCTCTTTTAAAAATTTAACAAATCGGTAGTCTTCTTAACATAATAATGTTCGGACGAGAATCTGTCTATAACCAGAAGATATTTTGACTACGTTTCGAAATAGGTAAATACATGGAAGTTTTATTCATCAATAAACGAAAAAACATCTGCCTTATTAAAAAAACGGTATTATTTAATTCAACAAACATCTGAATCGATCTCTTTCAGATAACCTTTCAGTGCAGGAATACCTTATCATTACATATGGTTTCACTATGTAGTTGACACTGTGTTTCAGTGTTAATTGTTTCAGGGCGCATATTATTGTAGTGGCAACGCCGGGTCAACGCGCTGGCTCACGGCCAAATGTTGTGAGAAAGGTAACTCACCTGCTTCTAATTATCAACCCTTCGTTAGACGCCAGAGAGCATAACAATGAACTAGAACACTAGGTTTTCAGGACTTAAGTGGTTTAAATTAGAATAGCACTTGCCTCTTACAGCCGAAGCTGTTGTGACCTAACGGGAAGGCACGAGGTTAACGAGGTAGATACTTTTTAATTAAATTTACATATTATGTAATTATCACCAAGACTATATGTTTCAAATTACCTATATAATGAAATGCAAGGTCTGGGTCTATATCATAGACTTGTATTTGATGATTCAATTTGTATTGCATTTTACTTACGTTACATGTTACTTTCTGTTTCACTTAATGATTAAACTATATGTAATTAGGTACTTATGAAATAAGTATACGTGTTTCCTTCTGTTTAATAAAACTCAATCCACTAGCCCTGGAAAATACACCTGACTATTCAATGGAAACAAAACATTTGCATAGTTAATTACCATATTATTCCAACTGAAATTGCCGAATAGGGAGAGAAAATCCAAGTGGAACGACGCACATCTTGCAGCGGCGACCACAGACCAACGTTAAATGAACTGCGCGCCGGCACCGTTACTTATGGATTTAATTCCGTTGCCCATCCCCGGGTCTCTCAGTCTAGCTCAATGTTATTTAGACGCCTGCAGCAAATACAGCTGCTCCTTACTGTAAAAATAAAATTAAAAAAGTACACTGCAGCTTCCAGTTAACCTGTCTGCAACCTTTTAAAAGGTCAAAACCTTATCTGAAGCCACGACTGTAACTGCAATAGTTGGTAAACTCAGCAAACCTTAAATGTTGTCTAATAGATTGTAAAACCAGTTCAAACTCAAAGCGTCCCAGTTGTTTATTTATAGTCACCCAATTCAGTGACACAGCTGTTAGTGTTAGCACAATCCGAACTGCACAGTGCAATAATAATGCAGCGTGCCCGGTCGCGCCGCTGAGCCGCACGCCGCTTGTTGACGGATCACCGCATCCAATATTCGGAACGCACACAAATGATCACAATATGCCGGATAAATACGTGCCTCCGAATGCAATAGATAAAGTTGCGGACGTCCGCGCGCGCTGAGTCACACCGCTCCATCCAGTTACTTTTGTTCGGAAAAATCTCATCTCAAAAATGTCTCAACGCTCGGGCGAGTATCACATTTACTTTTATAGTAACTTTCTTGGGAAATTTACCCGAATCGAGTTTGTAAACTTAATATTACCGACTTAGTACTTCCCCACAGAGGAATCCTGCTGCTTATTTGCTGTTTAAACACATTGCAGGGACCGCGCTATTGTTGATTCTGGTTATAACTGGGAGAGTTTACGAAACTGGCGCTGCGTTTCGGAATTTCGAAACTTTGAAGACTACCGTTACCATTGGTAAGGCTTTTGCCGAATTACGTTGTAATTTTTCGTGTTGATTCCCGAAATTCTCTTTTATGGTTATTACTAGTTGTAACGTCTTCTTTATAGGTGCGATATTTCCACCGAACACGGTGACTGAGGTGGCGTTCGCCTCGGCGCTAGCGCGAGCGTCAATGGAGAGCGAACACCACCACTACGTGATGAAAGTGGTTTATGCGCAGTACGGGGATAGTTTCTCCGCGTCTAAAGCTGGTGAGTCGCATAACTTCGCTAGTGATGTAAGGCATCCGATAGAGTCATTTCCGTGCAGACGTCGCTTTGTGACTCACTTGATTGCATTCCTCGCGCAACTGCAATGGGGATTGCGATTTGTTCATATGGGGAATGTGATATCTCGGTAAATTGCTTTGACGCGACATGCCTTATGCGACTGTGCAATTGCTTACGTCGGTCTTATAGCTGAATAAAATAGAGATTCATGCATTAAAATGTATGAAAACCTGCAACTTTGAAAAATAATAATATATGTAATATTGCAGCATGTCAGTTGACAGCGGCGGGGGTCATTGCAATATTCGGCCCCACGGACCCCGAGTCCGCCACCGCCGTCGCCGCGATCTGCCGCGCCGCCAAGATACCGCATGTTCAGGTAACCAACCCTTTAATGACAGCATTACCTCGTAAGGTGTTGCAAAAGTGTAAACCAAAACTTCAGGGCTCATTCCGAACGTCTTTTTTTCTACGACTTAGGAAAAGTCTTCATAGAAACTTTGTTGATCACGTGACCGTTTATTATGAGGAATACAAAGGGAATACACCTAAAAAGAGCACGATAATTTCCAGAAGTTTTACAACATCCATCTAACGAGACGAACTTTGCACAACCACAATCATCACTGTTGATTTTTTTTATTTAATTATCTGTTACAACAATATAGCGAGTTACCAACCATTACTATTAGATAGCAAAATGTTCTTAGTATTTATACAGGGTAACACACCAAATTTATGTAACTGAAAACTATCATATCAATTTTCGAAACTACTTAGGTAGGTACTTACTTTAGTAAGAATGAATCCAATAAGGCATCACTACCACCGTTCGACAGGCAGTATGGCAACCGCCCCCAATCCGAGGCCCGGAGCGGCTGAGCCCGCCCAGCATCAACCTGTACCCGGAGGCGGTGGCGCTGTCCCGGGCAGTGGCTCTCTTCATCAAGGACAGCGACTGGAACTCTTACACGCTGCTTTATGATGATGAAAATGGTAGGCGGATTTTTTTTTGTAGATGTTTAGCTTTTTGATTCGTCGCGTCGTTCTGCCAAAGTGGCTTATTATGCTGACTCATATTTACCTCACGAACAATGAGACAGTTTCACTTACAAAATACCGATATCAAATGTCCCCATCAATACTAACGTTTTAAGTTGGTAATCTTCAGATGCGCTGTTAAGTGTACTCAACATCTCTGACGGCGTCATGCTAGCTTTTTCAATTTTTTAGGAGTTCTAGCTTCACTGGAACTTTTTCATTGCACGTGAGTGGTTTTGAGGGTCGACTGACTTTTTAAACACTAGAGATCCTTTTATTCACATATTTTCAGGCCTAATAAGACTTCAAGAGATTCTAAAGCACGCGGACCAAGAGCACAGGTGGTACGTTCGGAAGCTGACTCCGGGCGAGGACAACCGGCCTCTGCTGAAGTCACTGAAGGCGATGGGGGAGACTCGGGTCATCCTGGATTGCCCCGCTGATAGGGTTAAAGAGTACTTACGGCAAGCCAATGAGGTTAAATTCTTTGAAGATTACATGGTGAGCATTTTTGAAGAAGTTTGTGACACTAATATTTTGCTGTTCCGACGCACCAAATTTTATGGTTTAGAGAAAGAAAACCTTTTGTATCACAAGATGTTTTAGTTAGCACCTTGTGGACTGAAATTACAAATTACACTTTATGTTTCAGAGCTACGTACTAATGTCTTTAGACGCACATTCGATAGATCTAGGGGATCTTCGGTACGGTTTGTCTAACGTGACGTGTTTGAGGATCTTCGACCATGACGATGCCAGGACGAGATCCTTCTTAGCAGATTGGAAGGCTAGAGGATCTGATGACGTCAAAATACCAAAAGAAAGTCATGAAATTACAGTAAGTATGTAGGTATTAGAGAACGTATCTGCACATTGAGCATGAAGGGTACACTCAAGTCCGCGTACATAGGTTGCATTGCAATGATCTGGCGGTATGTTATGTACTTAATTAATGTAATTTAATTACATATTGGCAGTAAGTATATCTGTAGCTAAGTCATTTAATATCGCGCACATAATATCTTATGTCGTGTATGTTTTGTTTAATGTGAAATGAATTAGATATTTGTATAAGCTTTGAAAACATTTTGTTCTATGGATGTAGAATTTGAATTACATGAGAACCATACGAGTAGTAGCGTAATAGGATTCGTTTTAAAATTTATTCGCACTCCTTAGGTAGAAATAGCATTGGCCAGTGATGCAGCAAGACTGATCACTGATGCAGTGGAGAGTGCTCCCGAGGAGTTCAAGTTGGAGACGCAAGAAATTGAATGTGGCTCTGACGGGCAATGGGAAATCGGAGAAATGTTCACCAACCACATATTGACAGTAAGAACAACAATACCTCGAGTTTCTATATTCTAAACTTCTATACCATTTCTTAATGTAAATATGCCTATAGCTTATAATTATCATCTTTTTCAGAACCCAATAGTTGGAATAACAGACCAAATAGCTTTAGATAACACGACAGGTGAACGCATAAACTTTAACGTCGAGATAATGGAACTGTCCAACAGTGGTTTCAACCGCATAGCCAAATGGAATGCCGACACAGGCTTTGACTACGTGCGATCAGCCAGCGATGTCTCCGGGCTACTAGCAGAGAAATGGCAAAATAAAACGTTCAAAGTCGTATCTCGACTCGGCGCTCCATACCTTGTAGAGAAAGTACCGGCAGAAGGCGAAGTGCTGACTGGCAATGATAGATACGAAGGCTATTCCAAAGATTTGATACACGAAATACTAAAGAATACGTTGAACTTGAATTACGAGCTTGAAATCGTCCCGGGAAATTCTTATGGAACTTATAACAAGGATACGAAAAAATGGAATGGATTGGTGGGATACCTACTGGATAGAGTATGTTCCACATTTACTTTTCGAACTTTATTTATGTAGAATTGATGTAAAAAGTATATCGATATGTATATTCAAGCTTTTGTCGTTTTTCAGAAAGCGGATTTAGCTATTTGTGATCTGACAATAACGTATGAGAGGCGATCTGTAGTAGACTTCACAACACCTTTTATGACTCTAGGGATCAGTATCCTGTACTCTAAAGCTACTCCGCCGGAACCTGAACTATTTTCTTTCCTGAAACCATTTTCAGTTGATGTATGGATTTACATGGCAGCCGCCTATTTAGCGGTGTCTTTAACTCTCCATGTTTTGGCAAGGTACTTATAATTTTATATAATATATACCTACATTTTGGCTTAGGTATATGAAGGTACATACTAACGATAGGAACGAACGGTTGTGTTTTTTAGTCCGTTTCATAACCACGGGAATCTGCTTTGTTTCAGACTGGCGCCAAATGATTGGGAGAACCCGCACCCGTGTGACAAGTCCCCTGAAGAGCTGGAGAACATCTGGCACATCAAGAACTCATGCTGGCTCACCGTCGGATCCATCATGACGCAAGGATCGGACATCTTGCCCAAGTATTCACGTCTTTCATTTGTTTTGCCATCGAAGCCTACATGTTTAAAAGTCGTTGAGTAGTTAAATTGTCGTTCGCTTGTATTTTACTGCTCTATTGTAAATCCGATAATTAATATTAGGTTCTCAGACCCAATTTTATAAAAACTGAAAATGAAAGCTGTTAGCTGCCTAGTGATCATAGCTCTACGCGTACCCTTCCATAGCTTTTGCTGGTTATTGCTAAATTTTGCTTGTCAAATTCCAGAGGATATTCAACCCGGTGGGTGGCTGGCATGTGGTGGTTCTTTGCCCTCATCATGTGTTCGTCTTACACCGCCAATCTGGCTGCTTTCCTCACAAATGCTGCCATGGATGATTCTATCAAGAGTGCTGAAGACTTGATGTCGCAAACTAAAATTAAGTACGGTACCCTTTATGGAGGTTCTACTTATTCCTTCTTCAAAGTGAGTTTCACTTTAATTTTTAACCTATGCAAGTATACAATGATCCAAAATAATTTCGCGACCAGCTGCCGCTGCACAAGTTCGTTATCGACGTCGATAAAGTCGTTAAATGCGCAATCACAGCGCCGAATTTATGGTGATATAGTGACGTTTATCTTTGTCGATAACGAACCCGTGCAGCTGGATCAGTCGTTTAATTTCGTGCTTCTTTCACTTGCAGCGGTCAAACGTGTCAACATACCAAAGAATGTGGACTGCCATGGAAGCGTCTCGACCGTCAGTGTTTGTCACCAGCAACGATGAAGGCCTAGAGAGGGTGTTGAAGAGCAAGAGGAAATACGCATACTTCATGGAGTCTACTGCCATCGAGTATCAGTTGGAAAGACATTGCGATCTGATGCAAGTTGGGGGTCTACTGGATTCTAAGGGCTATGGGATTGCTTTGCCATTCTGTAAGTATATTATGATGATGATGATGAAGTATATTAGGGTGTTGGTTTACATTACCACTAACTAAGGAAAATGAGTAATAATAGGCTAACTAAGAAGGACCTAAAAGGCGTGGAAGAGTGGTGGGCCTCGAAATATTTTTAAATTAGATGCGAATTTACAAAAAAATAACGGCACATCTATCACCTTAACATAAGTAGCTATAAGTAAACTTCTATCCCAGACCTTTTCTATTATACCTACTTGACAAACCGTCAATGTTAAAAGCATAAGATACTCGTATAAATCGTATAGCTACTTATAGCTACTTATGAAGCTGACTGAACGAATTGTTACTAACTATACTACACCTATATGATCTTGATGGCCATTTTTAACCAATTTCGAAAAAGTTACGAGGTTCTCAATTCGTCTACCTGTATGTTTTTTAAAGTATTTCCATCGATTACTCCGCCAATTTATAGACCGATTTTTATAATTCTTTTGTTGATGTATTGGCACTAACTATTGGGTTTATTTTTAGTTGCATCGTACCGCACCGCAGTGGACAACGCGGTGTTGAAGCTGGCCGAGAGCGGCATGCTGGTGGAGCTCAAGAACCGCTGGTGGAAGGTGCCCGAGGGGGAAGGGACTTGCGCTGTAAGTGCTTGTTAGGTTTTGAGTCCTGAGATAAAAGTGCAGAGTTGTTGGAAAACAAGTGTTTGGTCCACCAACCCGCATAAGGCCAGCGTGTGGCCTGAAACCCTTCCTTCATTGGAAGAAGACCCGTGCCCCAGCAGTGGGGTCGTCACTCATCACGTCCCACGTCACGTCATATATATACAAGTGATTGTGTATGATGTTGTTAGAAAACACTTTGTTTTTTTTTCTATGTTAAAACAAATGCAGGGTATAGATGGACGGTGAGACGCGTTGTTATTTCCTTGTAAAGGAATCGATTAGTGATAGGTACGTGACAAGATACTCATTCCGAATCTGAATACGTACCTACTTAGCATGGGATGCAAAACTTGAGCGCACGACATGACATGCCAGAAGTTTTTCGTCTACTTGCTTACATCGTTTGACCTCAAAAACTTTTAACACGTCTTGTTGTGCGTCTAGTCTGCCGAAGGCGCGCGATGCATTACCAGGTCAGCGATGCTAATACTCAATAATTTCTTTATTCCAACATCCAGTCAAGCGAAGACGCAGCCGAGGAGTCGTCCGGCGAGCTCGGCGTGGACAACGTGGGCGGCGTGTTCGTGGTGCTGGGCGTGGGCTGCGGCATGGCGGCCGGCATGGGCGCGCTCGAGTTCCTGTGGCACGTGCGCGACGTGGCCATCGAGCAGAAGGTGAGTGTGAGCGGGCGTGGGCGGCGTGGGCGGCGTGTTCGTGGTGCTGGGCGTGGGCTGCGGCATGGCGGCCGGCATGGGCGCGCTCGAGTTCCTGTGGCACGTGCGTGACGTGGCCATCGAGCAGAAGGTGAGTGTGATCTGGCGTGGACAACGTGGGCGGCGTGTTCGTGGTGCTGGGCGTGGGCTGCGGCATGGCGGCCGGGATGGGCGCGCTCGAGTTCCTGTGGCACGTGCGCGACGTGGCAATCGAGCAGAAGGTGAGAGGAGAGAAACAAATGTTCTTTTAAAAACAATGGAAGATCGCAGCACAGATTAGTGTTTTTTTTTCTCTGTGGTGGTGGACTAATAGGCCTCAAAACTCTTCCTTCAATGGAACAGAGACCCGTGCTCCACCAGAGAGGGACGTGATGCTACTAGGATCGCAGCACTGATTCTGACATAATAAGTAACTTAAGAACCCTAAAGAACTGCTTCAAAAGCTCGTCGCTAATCTTTATAAGCCGTATACCCTCCGGCCACGCGCCCCGCCAGGAATGCCTAAGGGTTCCACTTTTGGTATGGGTACCCTCGAGGGCTCGTCCATATAGACCGAGCATAAACTCGTTGGGAACGCCAAGGTTTGCCGTGTAATTTGGCTCTTGAAATATCGAAATATCCTTCCACCCAAAGTTTGTCTGGATGAAATATCTTTAATCGCCTATTGTATATATAGGTTAGATTAAGTTTTTTTTTGTAATTTTATCCATGTTTTTTGTGTTCAAATAAAGAATATCTTATTGTGATACGAATCGAGCTGATATATTTTCCTTCACAGATGTCCCAAATGGACGCGTTCTGGGCCGAGCTGACCTTCGCCATCAGCTTCTGGGAGACGGAGAAGCCGGTGGCGCACTCCCGGCCCTCGTCTTCAGCATCAGGATCCAACAACGTCTCCAGAGCCTCTTCAGTGCTGCGGTCCGCCGCTGATCTGTTCAACGTTTTTAATAAGTAATAGAAGAATGTTTTTTAGTTTGAGATTTTTGCTGAGGCTTTTACGAGCTGAGTTGCAGAAAATGTTAATTGCTGGAAATTAATAGGATCGGCAGGGGATGAAGGTTTCGTAGACAGGAAGTAATTAAGTTATTTATAAATAGATTTGCAAAAATTCACATAATAAAAATTGCTTGAACGTAAGATAAATATGAAGATAATTTATGTAATGGGTATAGAAAAGATACTCAAAAGTGATCTGGAATACATTTATTTAAATTATTGTTCAAACACTTGATGTGTAAAACTGTATTTATCTATGTAGGTACAATAAAGTTATTAAATAAAATTTACAAGCGATTTCATTTGAATTCAACGTTTTAAGCAATATCTAACTCAAACATTAAATGTGCATAAAATTAGCCCAAACATAAATTAGGTATATTTTATCATAACTTTTCGCCGTATCCTTTACCCACCCTCCACAGTTTTGACGCTACGTTTTATACTTTGGTTTTATGTGAATTTTAATTAACATTTTACTACTAATCTCAAACTTAACTATAGCTTAACTTTTTAAATACCTTTAGAGGAGTTTTTAATAGCTTCTACATTTTCATAAAACATTTATATTTGCTTTATTTATACTACGGTACCTACTTATGTAATTTTGAGGAAACCTGCACATACAGGTTCTAGATTGCATCCTAAGTGCATTGTACTCATTCAAAAACAGCGATACGGCACGCAACCTATCACATGAGTACAAATGTACAGTGAAAAGCGAATGGGTTGCTTGCGAGTCACCTCTGACTATTCCTTCGGGGATTAGACCTTAGTCGTTAGCACGTGAATTTCTATACAAAGAATATTGACCGCGAAAACTTTTCATACGAAAGTGGTTTAGCAACGAGAAATGGCGATTAAGGAAGACGACCATATGGTAGAGACTCTAGTAGAGCCCTGATCCTAGAATCTTGGATTTGTGCACCTACAGCTAGTAAAATAGCATAATTTGTAACAAAAAATAGCGTTCTAGTTAGTCAGCAGCCCAGTACAGCGCTGCCACAAGTTTATTGGTTCCATCTAAGTAGATCTACAGCTAGTAAATGTCATCAAAGTTGATGATATTAGACAGCACGGACACGGCGCGCGCGGGGCGGCTGCGGCTGCGGCTGCTGGAGCGAGTGGAGGGAGCCGCCGAGCGCGCCCCCGCCGCCTTGTGCAGCACCCGCGGGTCTAGAGACGCCTTCCACTCGTGGGACATCGCTTCGACGAAGGTTATCTGGAAGGGAGGAGGACATTTTAGGAGGCTGGTCTGAGATCACACGGTACGGCATCATCAACGACGTAGATAAAACTTCTCTATATCGCGATTCGCGTTAAACACAGCAATCTGATTGGTAGAGTACAGTACACAAAACGAGTTTGTTGTCGTTGATAATAATGCCATGACGCTAAAGCAGGCCCATGTTCTCAATTAAGAAAGACTACCTGAGCACGAACTTAAGTCCCACGCAATGAAAGTCCATGCATCGCAGCCATACCTACTCAAATTCTGGTTAACTTGACTATCTCAGCTGAAGTCAGTGTCGCTTTTTTGTATATCGTATGCTTAGGTAGAGTTAAATTGTTAATAGTTTACAGAAAAACACGGTGGTGGCACTTACTTTTTCTTTGACGGCGATTTTATTCGCATGTAGCATGAAGTCAATGATGGCTACTATCAGTCCTATGAATCCTCCGAATCCCAACACTAAGAATATTCCACTCGTGTTCTTCATCTGCAATGAGCCACTGTCATCTTCTGTTTTCGACGGGTCCTGAAACCGAAATATACGTAAGTGATCAAAGTAACAACACATTAGCATAAAATAATGGATCGCCAGTAGGCGTATTCATAAGTAGTACAAAAACTGTTTATCCATGGTATAGTCTGGACTCTGCTTACTTATGCTTATCCAATCACTGCCTACCTAACCACCCTCTACGTAAAAAAATGTACAGTGAGTCGATGTAACCTTGTAACTATATTACTTATACCTAGATCATTTTCAATATAGTAGGTAATGTGACTTACATCACATTTGATATTTTCATCCTCCCACCATTTCTTTTTTAAATTATCCATCTCACCCAACTCTTGCAAGTGAAGGATTGCTGCATCAACTTTATTTTTTAGATACGACCCTGAAAATATGAAAAAAAAATATGAGCATCGTTAAGTACATAGTTAAAAAAATTACAACAATATGATTAGGACAAGGAAACAAAAGAAACGTACTCTTTGGCATCGCAATACCATAATCCTTTGAATCAAGTTTAGATCCGACCATCTTCAACTCGCAATTCCTTTTTGTATAATACTCAATGGCGGTTGATTCCATGAAGAATACATATTTCCCTTTACTCCTCAACACTCTGTCTTTCCCTTCATCGTTGTTTTTGGTAAACACTGTTGGTTTGGCTGTGCTCATGACTGACCAGATTTTAGCGTAAACTGAATCATTGGAGTATTGGAAGAACTTATAGGTGGATGTGTTGTCGCCGGCACCGTATGAGATCTTGTTTTGTTCGGAAAGGTCTTTGACGTTGGTAATATCATTACTTCGACGGTTGTTACTCAAGAACATGGACATATTCGCCGTGTAGGAAGCAGTGAAGATGAGAACGAAAAACCACCAAGTTCCGGTTATCCATCTTGAAGATGCTGCTCTGGAGACCAAAAACATCACATCAATATTGTTATAGTAATCAAACATTTGGTATGTTTTATCATCTAATATTATCACCTTGGCAATATATCACACCCTTGGGTCATGATGGAACCCATAGTAAGCCACATACAGTTGTACAAGGTCCAAATATTTTCATAGCTATCAGGATTCTGATTGCAGGGGTGCGGGTTAACCCAGTCGTCTTGGCTCATTCTGAAAAGAAAGAAAGCTTATGTTACACAAATAGATCGAAGACGATGCAAAACATCCAGAATGAAACAAATATTTACCTGGCACAAATTAGCAAGATAAAGGAGACGATGATATAAGTGGTTGCCAAGTAAAGCCAGACGTCTAAAGTGAGAGGCTGTATGAAAGAGAATATGTTGGCAGGTTCAGGGTCAGGTTCTTTGAACAGCATACTGATGCCGAGTGACATGAATGGAACTGAGAAATCTACTGCTCGAGCGCGCTCTGCTGTTATTGTCAAGTCACATGCACCCAACTCCGCTTTCTGAAACATAAATTTAAGTTTTACGTCTATGTAAGTATGTTCATATTGCACGATAAACGATTAACTATGTAAATGGTTATAATCTTCTATGAATCCCTATAGGAGATGATTATAAAGTATACTCACATGTTCGATTAAATCGCCAATCATTCCAGTCCACTTTTTGTTTTTAGTGCCTTCCACTGGGTTCCCATACGAATCTCCTTCAACTCTATAAAATTCATATTTATAAGTATTGAATTTATCATTGGAATTTATGTGTGCAAAAATTGCATCTATGAGATCAACAGCGTAGCCGTAGACATGCGTACTATTGGTTTCGTTTATCATGAAGTATGGACTTCCTACTCGGGACACCACCTGAAAATAAAATTGATTTTTGAATAGAACATGGCACTTATGGAAAAATAATCTAATATTCACAAAAAAGATAGACTTAAATTAAACAGGAATAATCTCGTACAAAATAATACTTACTCTTATAACAGAATCTGGTAACTGCGCTGTAGATCTATCAGCTACAACATTTAGCTCAGTAATTTTGTCAGTAGTAGAATTCCAGAAGCCAGCATTTTGAAATTTACTATCATGGTCTAACTTGGAGTAGTATATCTTGAAGTTCCTTCGCTTTCCTTCTTCATCAAACTCTATTTCTCCAGTGAAACCATAGGCTTGTGTCTGCAATGAAATTTATCAGTGTATTTAAGAATATTGGGGAGTTACCCAGTATTAGGGATTGTATTAGGGAGTTACCCAGTTCCAACTTCCTAATAAAGTAACGGTAGGTTATCTTTATTCCGTTGAGTATTTGGACAGTCTCATAGTTTACTTAGATTGATATTTTTTATAACACTCACAGCTATCATAGCTCTCCGAAGTCTCTCCCCCGGAGGCCACGCTTCTCTCTCGTATTCTTCACTGCTGGACATGAAGCATAGAGAAGGAGGATCTTCTATCTTCATCGGACCTCCTTGGTACTCGTCTCTGTCGGTGTCTGACATCTTCCGGATGGATGCCTCCAGGTGATTCAGAGCATCCGCTGTTAAAGCTGTTTCTAACTGGAATAAAAAAAGCTTATTACTTTTAAATGAAACTGCGAGATCTAATTATGTGGAGTAAGAATGTACTTACATTCTTAAATTCCAATTATCTCTCCTAAGAAAGCCTTTGGCCGTAACCATATTTTTTTTTTAGGATTAGCTATTACATACATTGTACACAAAATGGTTTAAATTACGAGTACTTACACTCATGTAGTGCCCATCCATTTTGATGTCGTTCCATCGATCCGGATCATCTATTGTCAGGTGTAAAGTGGAAACATTAGCAACGAGCTCGGGTATCTCTGCCAGATCCACCATATACGCATCCAAGGCAGTCAAAATGAAACTCTGAAAAGAAGCAAACAATTATTATGTATCAGTCAGTTAACAGTTTCGGTTGCAACAAGTTATGGGTTATTATATACTAGACGAAATACAAAATGTAAAAAAACATAGTACTACCTAATCGGGGCTAACAATTTTTCTCTATGTAGAACAAAAGTTGTTTAGAATCATCCCCAGAATCCCCTTTCGGCTAAACGCTTTTGCAACACTCTGTATAAGTATACTAAAAGCAAACCTGATATTGGGTCGTATTGTCCACTTGAATAATTTCTTGAAAGTATTTCTTCACATTATCAACATGGCAGTCCAGGATATGGTTGCTCATGTGTTCCACTTTGAATATGTATTTAAATGTCTCCCTGTTATCTCCCTTAGGGTCCAATCTCCGGTACAGGATTGGCTCGTGCTCTGGGGGCCACGTGTTTATTACCTCTTGCAGGCGGATGAAACCTGAAAATTGTGGAGTTAAATATCATTGGTTATAATAAGGGTTACTGTTGCAGTCGCATTATATTTGTGTGTACTTACTATGTACCTACACTGGCGAGAAATGAATAAGTTAAACAACGAAAGTAATAGGTAATGGTTTTCTTATTTACGTGACCACTGAACATTCAGCTTGTAAAAATTAGATATGAACTTGTCAAATTCGAATAAAGAATTCTAAAAAGACACACTGGAGTGTAAATTAAAATAAGTATTTCCTCGTGCTTGTTTCACCAGGCAATAATTACTGTTTGAATTGCTATATATAATCCAGCTGCAGCGTTCTTCAATAATATGCAATAAACATCAACTCACTATCATCATCCTCATACAGTATAGTGAACTTGTCCCACTCGAGCACGTCTCGTATCAGGGCTGCGAAGGCCTTGGAGATGAGTTCTGGAGACGGGTGGTACTGGAACGTGAACGGGTTCTCCGCCAGGCTGCTCGGAGGCTCCCAGCCCACTGATAGGTGGGTTATCTGGAAAAAAATAACGACTTCTGAAAATTTACGAAAAAAAAGTTTTTAGCTTCATAGAAACTTTCTTGGTTTCGTGACTTTTAACTATGAAAAAGTTTTTTTGTGAAATAAAAAAATGTCTCACATACAACCTTTGTACGTTGTGAGACATTTTGTCTCCAATGACCCCCTGAGTCATCCCCTTTCGGCTTAGTGTACCCTATACCACTATTGCAATACCCTGTAGTGACGAGCGTATTTGAGTCTCGACTAAGGCTGCCCAGTATATATGCAAACTGTTCGCGCGCGTAATAACGCCGCAAATTGAGTATATTGAACGCAAAACTAGCAAACTAGGAACACTCGCCATACTTAACCAATACGCCGCTACTCAGTCGGCGGCGGCGGCTAGTAGTTAGCCTATTGGCTAATGCAGGCTTAATTTTTTCAATGAAGTTTATACAATTATAGCATGGGTAGGTAAGTCATAAAAATCATATAAAAACCAATAAAAATAGGCGACTACCGGATGGCGCAGC
This sequence comes from Plutella xylostella, assembly GCF_932276165.1. Taxonomy (NCBI): domain Eukaryota; kingdom Metazoa; phylum Arthropoda; class Insecta; order Lepidoptera; family Plutellidae; genus Plutella; species Plutella xylostella. The sequence continues at coordinate 5,648,712 of NC_064003.1, forward strand.
GGTTAGGGAGTGAGTGTGTGTAGAAATTTTGAAATTGCTTTTATTCTACTTCCTTTAAAACACGAAACACCAAACTTTTCAAAGTCTCAAGCCAAGACCGCTAAGGACTCGAGACATTTACTTGTATTTAGTAAGATTGCAGTTCGCAAACATCGCGCTGAAATCCTCTACTTATACTTTAATAGATACGTTCGTATGTATATACGTAGGCCTACGTTTTTGTTTCTTCTTCTTTCGCTTTACAAATGCCACTAACCTTGTAATGTACACTCACGAGCAATGAAAAAGTTCAATCTGGCATAGCCGTTCCATATAATGTCAATGGGACTTTTTAATTGCTCGTGAGTGTACCTAAATGTTTTTTTAACCTCACACCCTTGTTCGCACGCTTTTGCTAGTGTTCGTATTGCAAAGTGCAAAGTTTGGTCAGTATATCGACTTACCTAGGTACATACATTAGTCCCGGTGTTCTTCATCAGGTTCAGGGCTTTGAGCAAACTTCCGTCTAGATGGAATGACGACTTGCGAAAGGCATTCAGTGGCGTACTTTGGTCGAGGCCTACGTCCAGCAGTGGACTGCTATAGGCTGATGATGATAAACGAACGTCTCCATAAAATTAACAAAACTTACGTTTAGTTTATTGGCCAGAAGGCAGGTGGCGTCGCACACTCCGTACGTAGGCCGCGCGTCTAGTAGCGCAGTGATGGCCGCTCGACCCGATGCGTACCTGCAGACTGATAGGGTCTTTATTCATCATCATCATCATCATCATCACAACACCCATCATCTCCCCACTTCTGGGGTACGGGTCTCCTTCCAATGAAGGAAGTGTTTTAGGTCTAGTCCATCGCTGGCGCTGGCTTAGTGCGGGTTGGTGTTCTTTATTCATTACTTTGAAATGGGGTTCATGAAAGACTGTAAGGAGGCTGCTACAGTGACGTTTCAACTGTATGTGTACGTCCGGCGGCGGCGCACTCTAGGCAGTCAACGACTGACAAATTTACTAATCTGCAGTCGCTACACGTCTTCGTTATCGACGTTGATAAACTAGTTTAATGCGCGTTCCACCTATCACAGTGCCGTATTTATGGCGATTAACTAATTCACCATATAGTGTCGTTTATTAATTTCGATAACGAACCCCCGTGTAACGGCAGCTGATACAGCATGAGCGGTTTTTATCAACAACACACAAAAAAGAAGAAGATAAAACTCACCATCTAAAGCAGTAGAATACGCGTCCATAACTTTAGAAAACAAAGGTTCTCCGTGATACGAGTTGCATTTCGTCACTATATTTTGAAAGGCCATCATCGAATCTTTCTTCGTTTCAGAATTGAAAAGGCCGCCTGAAAAGTAAAATTACGATTAGTTTCACACCGTATTTTTCCTATTCTAATCTCGAATAGCATACCTATTGGAAAACTGGTAGTTGACACAGCATCTACTGCACCCATATTGGCACATGCTAGTATAAATATTGGTATGATTTGTATCATTTTGCGGTGACTAGAAGAGATTACTTTGTGTTTGTAAGCGCACATGCGTCGCGGACGCGGCAATAAGCGCGTCTGTGTATTTTTGGAAAAACAGTTTTAGGTCACATCACGACGACGCGTCTGCCGCCCCGCCGATTCCACAGCGCTGACGATATCGCAGACTGACTAATATTTCTTCAATGTCACATAGACTCGTCTAGGAATCATAAAAAATACAAGTAGTGCACTAATAAGCTAAGCTAGATGAACCCATCAATATTAAAGGTGGCTTTTCTAAATGAAAGCTCGACATCGTATTGAGATTAATAGACATACCTAGTCACGGTGACTATCTTTCTAAATTTATAAATATTTTATGTTGCCTTGTTGAAAACGTATTTCTGAATGGAAGTCCAGTCTGAATATTCTTAGCTCTCGAGTGTTAATTTTGATTTGGTTAGTAAAGACGTTGGCTTACCGAACTTTAGTCACAGTTTAGAAATCAGTTAGCTCGGGGAGTTGAGATTAAGCGCTCTCACAATGGGATTATAGAGTTTTCCCTTGAATAATATTATTGTTGTTAGCAAAATGTGGTGGTCCATTTCTACCTTTGTGGGTTTGTTGTTCCTGCAACAATGTACTTCTGACGTCAAGATAACAACGATAGAGGAAAAGTTCTATGAAATAGGTAAGATTACTGATGTTTTCTGTTTTACTTGAATTAGGACTCACTTCTCAATATCACAAAGGTAGATACAGTTTTCTAAGAAATATAAGGATATCGCTTCATAAGTAATGATGTTTTACAAATAACATGATAAATAAAACTATCTTCTTGTAAAATACAAGAAGGGTTTTGTACATCGATTTTCGCAAATGTATATATGTATATATGCTAGGCTTTTCATAAAGATATATACTTACATATTATTTATAAGTAGGTACTTTCTACTTACATTGTGGCTTTTGTATTCGCACAAAGAGTATAATATCACGTTTGATTGATATGCGCGCTTATCTTAAAGTATTCAGGTGCTGCTGGGTAGGTACCTGAAGCAGGATTAGTCAAAGTGGATTGCTGGAACCTGTTTTTCCTTGTTTTGATACGAAAAAAATATTTTATCTGTGAATAGTTGATTACTTATTGTTATGGATCCACTTCATAGTTCGTCTTAGGCCCACTTGCGTGGATCACAGGGTTAAAAATATAAACTCAGAGGTAACTAACTCAGGGTTAACTTTGTAAAATTTTAACCCGGACTTTTGATTGCGCTAATGGAAAATAACCCTGAGTTAGCTAACCTGACGTTTCTTTTTGCACTGAATCTATGTCCCATTCCAGGCTGAAAGGGACCAAGTTTCTATTGCCGTAAAAAAACATTGTCTTCTATCTCGTTTTCACCTCACGTCTTTGGATAAAACTATCCCTCTCTATTTCCATTTTCACAATCTGTCAGTAATTTGTATTTTGTTTACAAAGTGTCATATTTGTGATTTCCTTTTTTTTTTTTTTTTTTTTTTATTAAAACTTTATTTTATCATAATAAACACGAAAAATACACAAATATTCCGCCAAACTGTTAAAACAGTTTATCGGCAGACATGCTCTCATTATAAACTACTTACTTAATCTTAATCTATTTACTGGTAATATCTATTCACTACTAAAGTTACTTGCTAAAATAAATAAAAATATGGTTCATCGCAACAGTAGTACAAAGCGGCCAAGCCGCACCGATATCTGCGGGTAGACATAAAATCAGTTCACAAAAATAATTGTGTGTGCGTCGCGCTGGCAGTGCCATGTATAATTACTATTAGTTAGGTGTATAATTATTTTTGTAAGTTAGTATATTTTTTAATGTGTTTTTATTATTGTATTTCTTTATTATTATTTAGATGTATAGGTACGCTGTTTTAGGTGTATAATTGGTATTTATAAATTTTAATAAAATCTATAGATTTGAAAGTTCCGTATCGTTTAGAAAGAATTGTTTTAGTTTATTTTTTATCATATTTTTTGTTCCTTTAATATCTTTAATCTTATCTGGGATTGAGTTAAATAACTTTGGAATTAGCCAGTCTTTAGTCCGTCTACCATACAAATTAGTTACTTTTGGCACTACAAGTTTACGTTGGGTTTTTGAACGCGTATTATAGTTACTTTTTATTTTATTTTTATATTCGTCATTCCAAAATTCGTCGAGTGTTAATAAAAGAAAACATTTTTTGCGTGCTGTAAGAACTTTGCATTTTTGGAATAATAATTCATAGTTTTCTGCATACTGCTTTTTAGTCTTCTGACCCACAATTACCTTCAGAAATCTAATCTGTAAATCTTTTATTTTATTAGTCTGGGTTTTGAAAGTAAATCCGAAGCACTCTATCCCATACGATAAAACTGAATCCACTAAAGCGTGGTACAACATATATAAAATTGATCTGGGGGTACAATAGCTGAGGCTTTTAAATTTACTTAGCAATACTCGAAGTTTATCACTTACCTCGTTTATTTGATATTTCCAACAAAAACGGTTGTCTACTGTTAGGCCTAGATATTTATATTTAATTACGCTTTCGATGGTTAAACATTTACAGTTTTTGAAGTCGAGATGTAAACAGTCGTACGAGTGTCCCTTTAACTCAATTTGTTGGATATCTATTTTGCGATAGCTGGAAGAGATGTTCATTATTTTAGTTTTTTGATTATTTAAAATAATTCCGTTATCGTGTGCCCACATCATAATATTATTCAGGTCACTCTGCATATTGTTCTGAATAATGACGGGATCATGTCCAGCGTACATTAAACAGGTGTCGTCTGCAAACATGTACTTCTGGCATTTTTTAATTATAGATACCATGCTGTTCACGTGAACTATGTAACATACGGGACCAGACACAGAGCCCTGAGCAACGCCATATTTAACCATTTTTCTTGAGCTGTATTCGTCTGAAATTTTTACCGTTAGAGTACGGTTCTTTAGGTAATTAGCAAACCAACCCTGAAGTGACCCGCGTATCCCGCTTTCATCCAGAGCAGTTAATAGTGTGCTATGATCAAGTGTATCGAAAGCCTTTTTAAAATCAATGAAAAGTACAGCTACTTGTTTTTTACTATTTAATGAAGTGTTTATTTCATTTACAAATTTTGATAATAATTTTGTTGTGTTTTTACCTTTTTGAAATCCGTACTGATATTCCGTGATTATATTATTTATATTTAAATAAGATGATACTTGGTTTACGATGGCTTTCTCTACTATTTTGTTTAAGGTAGGCAAAACTGCTATAGGCCTGTAATCACCAGGATTGCTGTGATTACCACCCTTGAACAAAGGTCTTATTATAGAAACTTTAAGTTCATCCGGATACAGCTGCTTGTGTATACACAAATTAATAAAGTGGGCGATAATTGGACTGACTTCTTCTTTGATTAGTTTAATATCACACAATCGTATTTTGTCTATTCCTGGTGATTTGTTGACATTTAAATTATTTAGTATTTTAATTACTGAAGCTGTTGTAACTTTTTGGAATCTCATAGATTTGTTTTGATAAATTGTATAGCTGTTCCGGTCTAAAAACTGTTTATCACATTTATGTTTTATTGAATCTATCTCATTACTAAAAGTATTTGAAAACTTTTCACAAATTGTTTTAATTTCATCGTTTTTACCCATATGTCTAACTATTATTTCATCCACCGACTTTTTTTCTTTGCCCAACCACTTGTTAATGTAATCCCAGATTTTTTTAATATTAGTTCCAGCTTCCAAGATTAATGTTTTTTTGTGATTGTTTTTAGCTCTGTTTATTTCTTTATTTGCTTTATTTCGCCATTTATTATACTCCCTGCGATAAACTTGGTTAGTTGGATTATTTTTCCATTTTTTGAAGAGGTTATCTTGTAGATATACATTACGAAAATTATAAAAAATTGAAAAGAAACGGCGGTAGCTCAGTCGGGTAAGCGCTCGCTTCTCACACAAAAGATGCGCGTGTTTGGATCCTAGCGCAGACATACCAATGAGTTCTTTGGAATTTAAGTACCTACAATGTGTGGCAACTTACTACCACACATTCTACTTACCACAAAACGTTCAAGAACCTTATCATAAGCAGCTCTCTTCAATCTAACCGTACCAGCAAGCAATACTCAACCAATAACAACAGCAAGTATTGATTTTATTGAACACATCGCGGTTGCAAGTTGTGCTTTAGATAACAGCAAAGATAGCCCTGTAAAGAGCTGCTTCTGGAAACAAAGAGGGAGTTCCGAAAATAACTGTTCAGCAAGCTCAAGCAAGCAGCAGCAGCGACCACCACCGTCACCGCGGCAGCTCGGAGAGGAGAGCCTCCGACAGCGCAGAAAAGGAACGAGTCCCCGTGCATTCCCAACGCCACGAGTATTTAAGTTAGCACCTCGCGTATAAGTAGGCTTATTTTCTGTAAATAAATTATTATTATTCTGTCCACTCTGAGTATTATTTTCTACCTACTCTACACAATATCTCCAAAAATGTATACCATAGCTCTTACGGTGAAAAAAACATCGTGATCTAAATGTGTATCCTAAAGTGCATTGCACTCTTTCAAAAGCGGCGATACGGCTCGCGACCTATCACGTGAGTATAAAAATGTACAGCGAAAAGTGGGTGAGTCACCTCTGAGTAACTACATTACAGTCATAGTCGTGAGCATATATGTATGTAACTACACCATCGTGCTCTTAATTTCACAAGTACGACCATTTGCTACTTTGCAAGATAGGGGAAAAATATAAGAATGATGAGTTAATCATCATAATCAAACATTTCAAACGAATACAAGAATATTGATAAAAACCTTTTCTTTTGACGTAAGCCGGGTTAGCGTCTTAACCCTCCAATATTGGGGGGTTAAATATTTAAGAGTTTATCCCAAGGTTAGCGCTCATATTTCAGCGATGCAAGACAAATTAATAATCTAACCCTTCTTATGTCAAATATCTCCAAGTTAATTCGCTAACCCAGGTCTGCGCAAGTGGGGCTTAGCGAGTCAATGACAAATACTTTAACCTGAGGGCTATTCACTATGATGGAAGGCTAACCTCCATTCGGATTGTCAGTTATTGACTGCTCAGGGTGCGCCAACGTGAACTTATACATATAAAGCACAGTTGATACGTCACTAGAGGACTTTCGTGGACCCTCTTGAAAGTGAGTTTATTGCGAAAAGTTGACGAACATTATATTACTTAGTTCTTTACACCGGCAATAATTAATCTTCATAACATAAAATCGTCATTATTATCACTTTCTAGATACATTATGCCAAGAAGAAATGTTGAAGATGCGGCGGAGTTCCTGTACGTGACGCTATCGAGTGGAACCTTATACATTTATGAATCTACTATTTCCTTTTTTATCTATAAAAAATATTATAAGTATGTTTTTCTTCTAGTGGGAATATTCGAGCCATCAGCGCACGTCCAGAGGCGTGCGTTCAACGAGAGCATGAAGTTCACGAGCGTGGGCGAGATGCGGCTCGGCCCCCGCATCCTCGAGCCGCCCAAGACCGACAGCTACGCCGTGTGGAGGAAGTGTAAGATACTTCACATTATCAGCAATGATCAGCTAACTAGCATTCACTGCCAGACATGCCGCTACCAAGAAGAACTACAATACTCTATCCTCAACATTACTGATGATGCTTCGGCACTGCAGATGTAGTACTGGCAGCCTGTGTTAGGTAGGGATCAGGAGCGATCCTGAAAAGTTTGCTTGCTGTCCGTGGTTGCTACTAGATTAGGTATCAATTTTTCCATAAATTTAATGATAACCACAAAAAGTTACAGTTATGTAATCTAATTTAATACAATAATATACACACAGAGGATAGTTACTACTCATGTTTTTTTATTCATTCTGATACTGTACGACTTAACTTTCACATTTTCCAGTATGCACATCAAAAGGGTTAAACCCCATCGCAATATTCGGCCCTCAAAGCCCGATATCTGATGGAGCCGTTCGAGACCAGTGTGCCCGGGCCCAAATACCCCACATCCAGGCTACTTGGCAGCCTAATGACCCTGACATGTATACACAACCTGAACCTCAACCAGAAGAAGAAGGTGAAGAAGAAGAAGATGATGAAGATTCTCCACCTGATGAAGAAGATGAGATAGAAGAAGAACAGCAAGAGATAGAAGAAGTTCCAACTTTTAAAAAGATATCGATTAATTTCTATCCGGATGATGATGAGCTGGCTATGGCATTCGCTGATGTTATCAGATATTATCAGTGGAATTCATACGCTGTTCTGCATGAAGATGACTATGGTAAGGATTCTCGTGTACTTATTGTGGTGCAAACAAATTAAGAAATGGCGCCTTGTAATCTTCATTACATGATAAAACTCTCTACATCTTCATTTTAAACAGCTTTTTATATGATATAATTTATTTCAGGCCTACTTCGTGTGCAGAAGATTCTCGCTCGACATTCGGATAAATATTCAATCACAGTAAGACGACTAGACCCAAATGGTGATAACCAAAAGGTAAATTGTATTTTTATTTGTATCGTTAAATATGTATAAATAGAAGTTTCTCTACTTTCTACCTCAGTTTTTACTGTTTTACATTTCAGGTATTCAAAGAGCTGAAAACTTCTCGATCGAGTCGCGTTCTTCTGGATTGTCATATAGATCACGTAGATAAATATATGAAAGAAGCTGAAATTCTGGGCATGCTGGATCATTATCGGGTAGGTATATAGTAACATATCATATACCATAGTACACAAGCTTGTATTCTAGATAACATACAAACGTTTGCGATAAATATTGTCACATTATTTATAGGTATTTTAATATTTCAGCATTACATTCTCACTTCGTTGGATGGTTCTATTTTGTCAGACACGATGACACATTACCAATCGAACATAACTTGGCTCAGCATCACCAATTTTGAAAGTTTGAAGAACACCCAGCACACTTTATCTACTCGAGTTGGGAAGTGGAAAAATGATATACCAAACTATGCTTCAACGGCTGTTACTACTCTACAGGTGAGACCTTTACGTTAGTTTAATTAATTGCTATGTTATCCTAACATCATTATTTTCTTACATAAACCTGCTCGTGACATAAATATTACATAAAAGAATTGAGAACCTCCTCCTTTTTTCGAAGTTGGTTAAATACAACACAAACATTGAATACTAGACATATATTTTTTTAAGTAAGCCAGAAATGATTATATTATATTATTACCTATATATTTTAAACTTGCAGACGGAAGCCCTTCTGATGGATGATGTGGCTAACTTCGTACTTACCGCTTTGAAAGATCTTCCGGAAGAAGTGAGAGACAACGCTGGACATCCGTGTGAAAGGGAAGGACCCTGGGAACTTGGAGCCCCTCTACAAAATCAGCTTCTAAAGGTAACTAAGTATATAATTACAATTTGATTTGAAAAAAACAACATATCAGATTATTTAAATAAAATCTTTTTTCAGACGGAGATGCTTGGTGTAACAGGCCTTATAAAGTTCAATGAGTATGGCAAAAGAGTGAATTATACTTTGTACGTGAACGAGATACATGTGAATAAAAGGAATACCATAGCGAAGTGGGAATCAGCTACTGGCGAATTAGCTGAAAATCGCTCTTCAAGTGACGATGAAATTTCTCAGACTAGCAAACATTTTGTAGTAAGTTCTTATTGTATGCTCACGTACCTTACACATAATAAAGTAAGTAGGTACCTGTATAATTTTTAAGCAGTCATCTGTATTAATAATGCCTTTCGTAAATGTTTCAGATCATATCCAAAATTGGAAAACCGTACTTTTACAAAAAAGAGAACCAGAGTTTAGAAGATTCTGATGAAGAAGAATATGAAGGGTTTTCAGTTGACCTGGTTGAGGCAATTTTTGACGTCTTAAAAAATAAAATGAACTTGAATTACTCTTATTCATTTTCCAAAGCCAGTTACAAAGATTATGGGAAGATTAACCCGGAAACAAAGAAATGGGAAGGACTGATTGGTGATTTACTGGATAAAGTATGTTATCTACTATGATTAACCTCATATAACAAAATACGTGTATATCCCCTCATATAACAAATATGTTTTTAATTGGTTTTCAGAAAGCTGATCTAGCAGTGTGCGATCTTACAATAACGGAAGAGAGAAAATCTGTTGTAGATTTTTCAGTGCCTTTTATGACATTAGGAATTAGTATTCTCTATACGAAAGACCACAAGGTTGATCCTGGGACATTTTCTTTCCTATATCCTTATTCATTTGACGTGTGGATGCTTACTGCAACTGCATACTGTGCAGTGTCTATTTGTCTTTTTGTTTGTTCAAGGTATTTATTTATTTAGTTAATTCTTTATTCTACAAATATTACAAATAAAAGTACAAAGGGTGGACTTAGTGCTGAAAGCACTTTCTGCCAGTCAACCCGCAGGAGGTACAGGAAAAATTGGTAATAAGGTGTACAAAAAAAAAGAAGTATTTACCAACCATAGGAAATTTTAATATATTTTATAAAGAGAATACCTAATCAGATAATGACTGATGCTAATGATTTTGCAGAATATCACCTGCCGACTGGGAAAACCCTCAGCCATGTGACAAAGACCCCGAAGAGTTAGAAAATATCTGGAACTTTAAGAACTGCGCCTGGCTCACGATGGGTTCAATCATGACGCAGGGATGTGATATATTGCCGAAGTAAGTATTTCAGGATGAGTCAATTGATTTTAAATGTAGTTTACTTGCTGTTACTTCTGTTCATAATGCTACTTATTGGTGCCTCATTTCAATACCATTAGTTAATATTATTATCTACTTTTTAGACTTGTTTAGACTTTTAGTAACAAAGTTTCTTTGTCACTAAAAATTATCTGACAGCCCTAACAGATGGCATTGGTAAGACATGGAAATCCCATACACCGACTATCGTTGAACACTTTTGATACCGTTCTTTGTTACCTTTTTTTGCATTCTTTGTTTCCCACATTCAAACCATATTGACATTAAAATTTGTTTTGTGGGATGTATCTTAAGTGTGTTTTTGTATATTGTACCTTCTCCAGGGCGATAGGCTCCCGCTGGGTGTGCGGCATGTGGTGGTTCTTCGCCATGATAGTCTGCCAGACGTACATCGCGCAGCTGGCGGCGTCCATGACGGCGGCCTCGGAGCAGGAGCCCATCAACAGCGTGGAGGACCTCGCGCAGAACAACAAGATCCTGTACGGCGCGCTCAATGGAGGGTCTACGCTGAGCTTCTTTAAGGTTTGTTTGTGGAGGTTTGTCTGGATGAAACTGGTGATTAGGGAATCGGGTGGTTGAAGGCTTACTTAAAAACCCCTTTTAAAAATAATGGATATATATTATAATATATATGCACATAGTGACGACGTAAGGTGTTTATAATATTTACTGGCTATCTCATGTCCCACATTTTTTTCGGATTTCAGATAAAACTTAATAATTTTTCTGTATATTATTTTAAAGTTGGTAAGCATATAATATCGCGGCGAATTCATTATTATTAATTTTAATCTCATTTTCTTTACCCTTGGATTCGCTTTTTACAGAACTCCAAAGACAAGATGTACCAGCGTATGTACGAGAACATGATGTCGAACCCGGCGGTACTGGTCAGAGACAACGAGGAGGGGGAGCGCCGCGTGCTCAGCGGCAAGAACAAATACGCCTTCTTCATGGAATCCTGCACCATAGAGTACAAGCTCAAGAGGAACTGTGAACTGAAGAAAGTTGGCGGAGAACTGGACTCGAAGGACTATGGGATTGCTATGCCTGCTAGTAAGTTTTATACAGTCTCGTGCAATGAAAAAGGTCCACCAGTCATTGACGATCTATATGTCACTGGAACTTTTTCATTACTCGTAAGTGTATTTAGGTATCTACTGCTTTTCCAAACACAATTTTAAACCTTTTGCCGAAAAAGAGACTTGTTATTATGTTGAATTAGCTAACCTCTACTTTTTACTTTTTTAGATTTTGAAAGGTGACTCCCTAGTTTTCGTTTTCATGTAGGTAATGATCGCTTCTGCATTCTTTTTAGATTCACCATTTAGATCGCAAATAAACGGTGCTATACTTCGGTTGAAAGAATTGACAAGACTCGACGAGATCAAGAATCATTGGTGGAACGACGTGAATGGCGCCAAGAACTGTTCTGTAAGTTATTTATAGTACCTTATTCCTACCAACCTGGTTCTAAAGAATTAGATACGTCCAGGAATTCTGAATTAGGATACTCGTAATTGAAAAAACAACGACTCACCAACGCTACTGATAGCTTACCCATGCTAAGAATCTAACCCTAGCTCTCCTGACGCTTGCAGGTTGACAAGGACACTGAGGATGTAGAAGGAGACTTGGAGCTGAAGAACTTGAGCGGTGCGTTCATAGTGCTGGTGGCCGGCCTGTTCTGCAGCCTCGTCATCACGGCCGCCGAGTTCATGAACGAAGTCCGCAACATCGTGGTCAGGGAACAGGTAAATAGATTTTTCTATATTAAAAAACTAGCATTTCCCGCTAGCTTCGCTTCGCATTGAATAATTTTCTCGTGATGAAATGTTTTTTCCCGCGAATTCCAGTTTCCGTGGGAATTTCGGGAATTCTTTTCTTAGTGCTCACTTACAGTACCTAAGGAACCTACGTGCCAAGTTTGATGATTGTAGCTTGAGCCGTTTGGGATGTGCGTTGATGCCCAATCAGTCACTTTCTTCTTTTATAATAATATAATAGATAGTTCAGTAGTAAATTGGTAAGTAAAAATTTGCTGTATACACACTTTTCAGTTGGGCTATGTAAGTCCCGAATGTAATTTACCATCCATGAATTCATAGTGCAAAATTAGTTAAAGGAATTCATATTAAAATGTTTTGGTTTATCCAACAATACCCGTCTATAAATATTTCAAACTGATAACATCAGAATAACATACTGACATAATTATAGCGGCACGAGTAAATTATGTTTGAATAACAAAATAGTGTGTTTAAAAAATTACGTAACCTATGTAGGTAAGTACATTGATTGAAGCTAGGTGGGAACTGGGAAGACACCTATATAGAAAAAGTACTTAACAAATAATTACGAAACCTCATCCATCACAAATCGCGATTATTAACACTTAGCTAGATGATTCAGGTAGGTTAATACCGTTATAAGATAACCGGTAGCAAAAGCATCGGCAGTTATAATTAATAGCAAACTAGATAATATTGTAAAGAGAAAAGATTCCTTTGTATGTAAGTAGATACTTACCTTTTTTTTGCAGAATTTTGTGTGCATGGTTGGACAAATTAACTCAAAAATTACAGAACTGAACCTAACTAAACTTTTTTTCTGCAGAATTATATTCATTTGTTTTTGAGTTTATTCCTTACCTAAATACCTACACATTTATAAACTCATAGAAAACCCTGAACATCACAGATTCAACGACCGCTGACACTAAAACCCTCCCTTAACCTCCCCAGGTGACCCACAAAGAAGCCTTCATCCAGGAGCTGAAGACCTCCCTGAACTTCTTCCAGCTCCAGAAGCCCGTCCTTCGCAACCCGAGTCGGGCCCCCTCAGTGGCCGCGTCTGCTGCCAGCGACCGCGACGCCCGGGTCAACGCCAGGCTGACGTCTGCAGCCAACTTCCTGGATCTGGAGAAAGTCACCCAGTAGTGGGCTGATGGGGTTTTAATATTGTCGGGTTATGTAATTGAACTAAAAATATTAACTAGTTAAATGGGTTATTGTGCACATGTTTTGTTAAGTTTAGTAGTGCCGATGCCAATGCTCTAACTGTGTTTTATGTTTACTTTTATAACTAAGTAAATAAGTACTCCGATATTAGGATATTTGTTTTTGTTATTAGGTAGATACTTGGTATCCATCTACGTGTTTCATGGTGATGTTATTTTAAATCTGTCTGGCTAGACTCTATTAGTTAAGTTCGGCTTCGCAAGCCACATACGAGCACATGCCAGGAACTGACAAGGTGTCGCCGTCGACGGACACGTCGTGGAGGACATCATCATCATTAGATAATCATGAAAGGGATTGGTGAGTATGAAAATAATAAAGTTAATTTAAAAACAATAATGTTTTATTTTTCTTCAGGCACGATGTCCGATATAACGATAGGAGACTCTTTATATATTGATTTTTCGTATGTCAATTTATGGCACGATGGAAGTAGTTATTGTAATAAATAACACATAGTGCGATAAATTAATACGTGGTTCGAGTATTGATGAACTTACAGCCTTCAAACCCTGGACGTTAAGCCTTCTGCGCTTAGTGTCCAGACTTTGAATCCACATCTTGAGACCAGGACAAAGATGTATATTAGTCAGGGATCAGGGATAAGTCAGAAATGTAGGCATAATGTAATTTTAGTTGTGTGTTTGTCCTGTGAATAACATCGACTAGAAACCAACACTAAACTTTTACCAAACGCTAAACGTATTTAAAATTGTATTTAAATCAAATTTTAAATACATTTTGTACTAACTGACAGACGTTTGACACTTTGACAGGCTAAGGCTACTATAGCTAATACGTATAGCGTTTGGTGAAATTCCACATTAGATGAATAATATTGTATCCACCTACTGAAGAAAAATGTGCTACGCTTAGCACTAAATTAAGGTAGAACGTACTTAACATTAAAATAGCGCTGTAGTTAAACTTTAGTGTCGGTGAGTTTGAGCAATTAGTGACCCCTGTAACTAACCAACGAGCTGTTTGTCTAGAAGGATTTAATTACTAGTGTAGTATAATTAGTCTTTTGGCTCGTAAACTGAGATTTATTCGCTACGATTTTCATCAAGGTCTCCCAATAAATCTTTCTTGCAGTTTTATAAAACTACTAGCTGTTCCGCCGCTTCGCTCAGCACTTATTTGAATATAAAACGAAAACAAAAGTTTTACGAAAGCGTGCAGTGCAGTTTTGCTAATGTAGGAAAAGAAAAAAAATAAGGCTGCCTCCGTATCTTCAGGATTTTGTAACTGGCATCCCCTATTCCGACATAGTTAATCTACGACGTACACTGTTCGAGAATAAGACCTTTGATGCAATATTGCATATTTATACATACTTACACATAATTTATTTGCGTGTAATTAATTTAACAGTTTTTTATTGTGTGACGGATGCGTTTACATATACCGTTAGAGTAAACAAATCGTGTGTAATGTTTTTGTTGATTGTTTCAACCAATTTCAATTGATATGGCAATCACCGCCAATTCAGTGTCGCTCAAAAATACTAAGTGCGATCGTCACACAATGATCCGTGCGAGTATACGGGTCACCCATTCATCCCGACCGGTGACACCAACCGTGAATGGCAGACAAAACAGTTGGAATAAAATAACAACTCTCGCCCCTACTGCGTTGCACAACCGATAACCTGTGACCCTCCGGGTTTTCATCTCGTTCACACGCGAGGCTGCGGAGCGGAAGGGAGATAGCTGGTCGAGACTGAGGAGGAAGTCGAGGGACCGGAGCGAGACGGTGACGTGACGCATCCGGCACGAGCACGTGGTCTCCCGAGTCGCGTGCGAGCGTCCGATCGCGGCTCCTATCGGATGTGCTCTGCCAATTAGACTCAATCGATGAATGCCGCTGAATTTTCGCCTTAGCACGGCCAAGATAATGGAGTAAACGGATTATGCGCGTACGCAACAGTGAGCTGAGTGAAAGAATGGCGGCGGGAGGCAGTCGCGAGTGGACCGTGGAGCGCGATGGCCGTGTCTTGGGTCACTGTGCTGGCGCTAGCCGCTACTGCGCTGGGTGCTTCCATTGCACGTAAGTCTAATTTTACAAACTTGAATTATTATCAGCAAAACAAATCCGGCTCCGGGGCCAATGTCAAGTTCAACGGCCATGTTGTGCTAAATCTAGTTGTCCTGCTTTACTTTTCGCCGCTGTTTGTTATGTAAGGATAATTAAAGTGGACGGTGATGCTGCAACAGGGCGGCTAAGTTAAACGGCGGGCTCCGGCGGTATCCTAATTAGAGCCTGTCTGAAATACGGGTGAAGGTCGACAATAACTCTGCTGTAATTCCCTACTACAGTGCGGCCCTTCTCGCGAAGATATATTATTACTTATCACAAGTTTATTTTATAAACTTTGTAGGTACAGAAATAGCTAGAAGAGGTTTTGAATAGGTACCTGCTAGGTCTGGTGGTCTAGATATTAGAAAAATATTCGTACATAAAAACATGACAATAATAATTTAATATAAGTAGATTTAATCTCGATGAATCGTCTCGTCATTGCTGGATAATTATATTTTTAAAGAGGAACATATAATAATTTTTCACGATTATTGAAAACATTTTGCAGACATTTCAGTTGGTATATCGCATTAACTACCCTACCTCCAGGCCGTTCACTGACAAAAAATCACCATGACTGTATCTCATTTATTCATGCATTGATAGGTCAACAATACCTGCAATTCATTACATTATTCATTATTAATAAGTATAATACCTAACTTAGTAGATTATGTAGATGTGGCTGATTAGAAATTTTGTATCAAAATAAACTCTTAATTATGTATATGATTTATTATAATTCTAACCCTCAACTGATATGGACCAAGGGGAGTGTAATATTGTTTGTAAACTTAACATTTACGTCAAACAAAATAGAGCATTCACGACGTATTTAACAATTATCTGTTGATTGTCAAAATATTACTTGAGTCCATTTCACAGAGATTCATTCGTATTGTAAAAAATGTGTAGAAATTATTGAAATAATCATAGATTTACATCGACGTCGACCAAGTTTTCAGTAAATTATATAGAGCGTAGTCCTCCATCGCAAGAACAAGAGTATGATAAAGATTAAATCTTATAAGAACATAAAAAGGTTAGGTAGACTAAATACACTCACGGGCAATGAAAAGGTTCCACTGAGAAAAGCAGCATATTACCTACGCCTAAACGAAAAAGGCTAGCTTAATCATGCCTTTTGCAACATTGAAGTACATTTAAAAGAACATCAGGATATTACCAAATAAAAACGATAATATTTTGTTAAAATTTTAATAAAAAAGTTTGAAGATATTGGGTTTGTTTGGCATAGGCATTTCGTGAGTGGAACTTTTTCATTGCCCGTGAGTGTAGATACGATGTGGTTCAAGTGCGTTAGAACATTCTTTATCTGTACCTATGTGGACAGGATGACGCAAGCCTTGCGGAGAAATTGTCGAGCTCAATACAGATTAATTTCCGATTTCAAGTAACAACCGGTGATTTACCGATAACAACCTAACAACCGATAAATAGATAGATTTACTTAACAAAGTTTCGATTAATTAAAATGTCTTGGATCTTTGTAACACAGTGTTTTGTTTATATAACCGATCCATCAACGCATGATAATGCGGGAACCATACGAAATGCCCCACGTGCGAATAGGTATGCGCAAACGCACGGATTGCGTGATTCAAATTATACGGTACACCTAATTACAAGACTCTAACAAATAACTCGCAGAGGTTGTAAATAATAGATAAATAGATAGGAAGAGGTGATGATGTCATGTTATTTTTTTAAGGAAGTGTTACTAAACATACCTATTATTTATATGTAAACATACCTAGTATTCCGAAGCAGGTCAATAATTATGTATAAATCATAGGTATTCAATATCGGTTAGCCATAATCTGGAGGTACCACCGACACAATAATCATCCTCAACGGTTAGAAAACGTTATCAAAAGCCCTTTACAAATCAGCCCAAGCAATAGTTTATCATCTTACAGCAATGGAATTAAAATAGACCATTGTAGGTCACAGTCCTTCAGGCGTTATAAAATGGAACATTGCAAAAAAAAGGTTGAAGATGAAGACCCTTCCTTGGCCTAAGGCTGTTGCCAAAAAAGGTTGGCGACCCTTGGCCTGAGGCAAAAAGGCTACAGGACGGTTTTTAATTATGATACTCGTATAAATCTTGCGATTCAAGAATAATGCTTTCTCTATATTGATACAGTATTATTTCTGAGTCGAATGCGGAAACTGGCTGGCAGGCCGCCGTTGCATAATATTCTGTTACCGAGTGCAGTCTGGCCTGTTAAATAATATCAGCATATAATAAGACTATTAAAGCTAATGTTTTATTGGCGTGCTTAGATGATTGATTCATAGAGAAGCATTTGCGAAATGTATATGAAATTGACTAGGAACAAAGTCAGCTATTACTCATAAGTACGAGTAGCTTTTGTACCTCGTTAAAATCACACATATTTAAAACTTAATTGTCTATCTATATATTTCTTTTATGTATTGAATATTAAATAAAAATTTTCATATTGCGTATTTGAAAAACTATTTTTTTATCCTAGGCCTAACCTGCATGTAGAACTAATAGTCATCAACATCACCGTCATCTTCATAGTCAGCATAATCATCATCATCATCAGCCAACATTCGCCACAGTGCTGGCAACGGGCCTCCTCCAAGCATATTCACAGTTCGATAAACTCTGCGTTTTGATTGGCCTCAATATACCTACCCGGCATAAATTTTATCAGTGAATTTCACAAATCCTTAACTCTCAAATAACAAATCAGTTAAGTACAATAAGGACAACAACAAAAAACGCAAATTTTGCGCGATTTCAGAATTGTCCCCATATTATTATAAAAGTCCAGGTAAGTACCTAAGTAGGTATTTATCTTAATATCCAATCAAAACGCAGACATTGCTAGATAAACTATCTAGCAATAAACATGCAGTCCGGGCGCTATATTTTAACCGCAAAACGAGTAAGTATCCCTTAGTTATAAATCATTATCCATATTTATCATAATCATTCCCGGTATTTCCAGTGAGAACGCTAGCAGTCCCGGGCAGAGCGCCGCCGACTGAATTTCAGCTGAAATCGAGCCGAATCATCCGCACTCTTAAACGTGTATGTACGTAACACCACCCCAGTGAGTGGCCACAGGGCTTGAACCCGGTAACCATACAAACTAGTACCTGGAGGGTTAGTCTAGTTACACAAAAAACTTAATGAAGTTCCCATGCAATCGGTACGCTAACGAGATAAAATGAGGAAACTTCTTTTCCGAAAGCTATGGAGATCACTTAGAGGGCTAACTCTTGCCTGAGGAAATACCAGTGTTGGACTTTTAATAGTACTACAGGTCTCAGTAGTGTGCTGTTTTCATATAGCTAGATTGACCCTCCTATACCTGAAGCAAAAATACTGAAAAATACTTATATCTAAACGAAAATAAACACTGCGATTAACTATTTTATTTTTGGTAAGCTACTGAATATGGCTTCAAGCAGTGGTTTCAAGCCCTGTACAAATCGGTAAAAGGTATTTTTTGTGTGGAGGTATCGTATAAGCTCAAGTTATGCTTAGGTAGGTACTAAGTGGTGATTTTCAATTAATCAACTTATTCTACGGTGGTGAGTTTGTAAATATTATAACGCTGGGTACTAATAATCGTAGTTAGTAATTCTAAAATATATTTTATATACATACACACTTACTAATACAATAATGCAATTGGTAGTTAAGATAATATTTTTATTCCGCTTAATGATTATAAATTTTCCATTGTTCATGTCCATAAACATCTCATTGAATCACTTTTGCGAATACTATACAAGATCTTCAGGTGCTCTATCTACCCGCTACTTGGATTAGGTCTTAGCTTGTCTGTATAATACCTAATTATTATTATTAGATATTTCTATTTCTATATTTGGGTTATCTAACTAGCTGTCTAGGAAGTATTTTATTTTTCCCTTTTGGTAATATCTAAGAATAGCTGGTAAGTACTTTGGTAAAATGTTATCTATTGCAGCATGCATGACAATTCTCTTTAAGATTGTAGTAGCCGTGTAGATAACCAACTTGAATAGGCAATGGATTTAAATAAACTTATAATTCACACACCTACCCTGATTCTTGTATCACTATATTAAGGGAGTAAATCAAATGTTGTATTTAGTAATTAAGAATTGTGTTATTTAAGGTTTACTGCTGTGATTTTCCCATAAATAAATAAATAAATAAATATATCCATTGCCCATTGAAGAAGTAGCAACATCGGTTGTCAACTTCCAACCACCAACCAACCTTCAGCGGACTAGACTTTAACCATGGTGAAAGGATTAGCCAGTCAGTTAAGACCAGTCCGTAATATCGTTCCATATCTTCCAGCTGACAAAGATACCCTGGAGAGATCGTCATGTGGCAGGGTGTGGGTCACCGTCCACTCGCCAGAGCTGCGGCTGAGCACCACAAGGAGGCTACAGGATGCCATCGAACTGAACTGGGACTTCAACGGATGCTCTAATGTGCCGACACAGGTATTTAATAGTAGACCCTCTTTGTTTACCCAGCTCTTCTTTTTGTAAGCCCTTAGTCAAAATCAAGAGACGTAGTAATTTTTCAGGCAATATTTGAAGGACCTCGTTTACAGAAAGAACGCTTTTTAGCGCCGATCTGTCATTTTTGTAGTAACTATTTCCGGACTAACGCTAATTAAATAAACACTTTCAACAAATTTAGTAAGAAGCATTCTTTCTGTCCAGGTTGAACATGGGTTGAACGATAAAAACATTACTTAGTTTATATTATTTCTAGAAAACTTGTTCCTTCTTCCGACAAGTTTAAATGTCTGTCAAAGTGAATAAGTACCCAATAATTATACATATTTTAACAGGAATACACCTAATATGATATGGGAAACGAAGAATGCATTACGTACGGAAATATACAGACAAGCAAACCGTTACGGGCCTGACTTTGTATTCGCCACTTATCCAAGCAGTCACGCACGACTCAGACTAAAAAGTTACGGAATTATTATAATTGCAAGTGAATCATCATTCGTACACTGTGACCGCGATACATGCACTTACGGTCATAGAAATTTTATTATGACATAATTTATGAATGCCGAATGCCGTAAGCCAAAATATTTAAGGCACTTTTTTATGATCAGCCATAAAAGCACCTAATCACCAGCGGTGTTGTCACATTGTGGAGGAAAATCTGTGTCATTTAACTCACATAAGAAGGAGTATTTTATTTATTGTTGTCACTATAATCTCACCACACTGGACATAGCAGTAGGTACCTGTATAATGGTTATATATAAAACTAGCTGTTCCCGCGAGCTTCGCTTCGCCTTAAAAAGATTTCCCGTGGGAATTCCGGGATAAAAAGTAGCCTATGTTCTTTCTCAGGGTCTAGACCATATGTATACCAAATTTCATTCAAATCCGTTCAGTAGATTTGGCGTGAAAGAGTAACAGACAGACAGACAGACAGACAGACAGACAGACAGACAGACACAGTTACTTTCGCATTTATAATATTAGTTAGGATTAGGATAAAGTTCAAAAACACTTCATGATGACACTTTAAAATTATATGTTACTTGCTGCTCCAACCAAAAAATAATCATAAAACCACGCTCGCCACCCACAGATCGGCCTATTCGACTCCCGTCCAGAGGACTTCAGCCAAGCGTTGCGGACCTACCCCCTGGACTCAGTCAGCGGCTTCCTCATCACCAACGTGTCTCTCGGAGACGCCGCCCTGCCCGCCGGCTGGGAGAGCGGAGGGGGGTACAAGGGGGGACACTGTCTGTGGCCCCGGGTCGCAGCTGGGGGGGACAGGGTCGACACTTACAACTGCCTGAAGATTCAGCCTACGTGGATGGAGGATAATATGTGAGTTCTGAGCGACGATTATGGTATTTTGGGAGGGAAATAGGACCAAGTTTTTTGAGATGAAATAGTCGGTGGTAGTTGGACTTAAACTCAGTTTTTTTTGGCAATCCTTGATAGTATGTACCGAGAGTGTTTTTGAATGATTATCATGATATCGTAGTAGATTCAGTAAGTATGTTCTGGTGAACCTACCTACTCCTCTATTATATTATGTTTAGTCAGTTTTATTTGATCCCGTTTTGTCTAGTTCACTTTAAAGTTTACCATCTGGAATATACAATCATAGTGTGATCCGCCTATATAGTTTAGTAGGTACAAGATTGTGACTCGTCGATTATTATCACTATTTGCTATTTTTATCACTACAACTAGGTACATCCGATTTTGACTCAGTACATTTCCAATTCAATGTTATGTTCATTTTATTAATCAACTTGTTTATTAAATTATAATTACTTACCGATATCTATATTTAAAAATATCTAATCATTTTCTATCTTTTGTTTTCATCATTAATACTTTATCTTCCACCTAGGTAATTACGATTTTATTTAAAAAAACCGGCCAAGTGCGAGTCGGGCTCGCGCACAAAGGGTTCCGTAGCTTAAATCAACCTATCTCAAAAACTATAAGAGATACTTTGATCAAACCAAAAATCGTTGAAAGAGTTAATTAGCATGCATCACCTCTATTTTTTTAGGGTTCCGTAGCCAAAATGGCAAAAACGGAACCCTTATAGTTTCGTCATGTCCGTCTGTCCGTCTGTCCGTCTGTCCGTCTGTCACAGCCGATTTACTCGGAAACTATAAGTACTACAGTGATGAAATTTGATGGGAATATGTGTTGTATGAACCGCTACAAAAATATGACACTAAATAGTAAAAAAAAGAATTGGGGGTGGGGCCCCCCATACATGTAACTGAGGGATGAATTTTTTTTTTTCGATGTACATACCCGTGTGGGGTATCAATGGAAAGGTCTTTTAAAATGATATAAAGTTTTCTAAAAAACATTTTTCTTAAAGTGAACGGTTTTTGAGATATCAGCTCTCAAAGTCGTAAAAAGTATGTCCCCCCCCCCTCTATTTTTATAACTACGGGGTATAAAATTCTAAAAAAAATAGAGGTGATGCATGCTAATTAACTCTTTCAACGATTTTTGGTTTGATCAAAGTATCTCTTATAGTTTTTGAGATAGGTTGATTTAACTGTAAACGGAACCCTTTGTGCGCGAGCCCGACTCGCACTTGGCCGGTTTTTTTTTTAGAATTTTATACCCCGTAGTTATAAAAATAGAGGGGGGGGGGACATACTTTTTACGACTTTGAGAGCTGATATCTCAAAAACCGTTCACTTTAAGAAAAATGTTTTTTAGAAAACTTTATATCATTTTAAAAGACCTTTCCATTGATACCCCACACGGGTATGTACATCGAAAAAAAAAATTTCATCCCTCAGTTACATGTATGGGGGGCCCCACCCCCAATTCTTTTTTTTACTATTTAGTGTCATATTTTTGTAGCGGTTCATACAACACATATTCCCATCAAATTTCATCACTGTAGTACTTATAGTTTCCGAGTAAATCGGCTGTGACAGACGGACAGACGGACAGACGGACAGACGGACATGACGAAACTATAAGGGTTCCGTTTTTGCCATTTTGGCTACGGAACCCTAAAAAACTGCTTTGTTTATACTCGTACGCAGGTACATGCCTACGTAATCGTACCTACATCATAGTTACCTATGTCCTAGATCGTCTCATTACATTCATTTATAAATAAGTATCATATACGTCACTCAAAGAGTAGTCTCTTTACATGCACCCCTGTAATTCCACCTTACAAACCGCGCGCACCCTGGCCAATCAATAGTCAATCAGCATATTTCAACTAATCTGGCTTCCTAAGCTTTAACCACTGTGGCAATCGCCGGTCCAACTCTAATGTGCATCACTGTCAGAAGAATAACACGTACCTAATTCAATAACTCACCCAAAACCCCGAAACCAACACCAAGTTCACCACAAGTCCACAACCATATACTTAATCGTGACAACGAATATTCTCAACATTCACTTACACTTACAGGAACAAAATAGCAGAGCTTCGTATCGGCGAGCTAGCTCTGCCGGGCACCCATAATGCGGGGTCGTGGAAGTTCAACACGGCGTTCAACACCGCCAGTCGAGACAACATCGTGCTGTGTCAGGACCGCAGCGTGTGGGCCCAGCTGGTCTACGGGATCCGGTATCTGGACTTCAGGATCGCGTATTACGGGGCCGGCCATGAGGATGAGAGGTGAGCGGATAAATATGGCGGCTTTGTTGGACAGGTTATGGTAAGGGAATAAAGATGGCGGCGTTGATGGATCACTGGTATCGGCTGATGATTGATTTTACCAGCTGGATCTCTCCAGGTTCTCTGTCAAGCTGGCGTCTGAAACTTAGTAGTCTGTACAAATAAAAACCGTAAAGCTGTATCCTTCAGCCGATATAATATATACGGAGATGATGATGACATAGCAAAAATGTCCCTTCATGTTTTTGGGCGGGGTTAGAGGTCTAAATATCTATGTGACCTATTTATTAAGTTACTTAATAATCATTTGGCCTTATAGCCCATTTACTACATGGGTATTATACATAACATACGTACCTTGTATTGTGTAAAAACTGCAATGTATCTGATGTTCCCTCAGCCGTGTCCACTTAGATGATAGTGTTTGTACCATGATGAGCGCACTATGTTATCATGTCGGTTTAGTGTCATAACTTGATTGAAGGGTAGCCATGTAATAACGTACTGAAGACTTATGCTAGCGGTTGCTGGCAGCTCTTCTAGGCAACCTAGGAATACTCGTAAAGGCATCGACACTTTGATAAACAATCATGTGAAAAACTGCCGAAGGGCATTGCATTGATAAAATTTCAAAAGGTAGTATTTTTAATCAAATTAGTATTGGAAAAACTTATCTACATCACACAATGGAGATTTCATTAATTAGTGGATTGATACGAACCTAATCTCCTTATATTGAAAGTTGCATGCACTTATCAGAAAATAGCATCTTCATTACGTGATATTGATGGAAGAATAAGAATTCTTGGCAGATTTCTACCTGCTGAATAATAAATGCATAATGTAAAGCTAGTCTTTAATTACTCAACGATCGATGTCGTACGTTAGGTTTGGTAAATCTGTCATTGATTCGTATGATTAACTTCAATCAGTACCTAAAGTATTCGTTAGCGATCAGAATTACCTACTTATGATGATGTTCATACTTTTGGTGATTTTTGTATGAAATCGACTGTGAAGTATGTTCTAATTGCTAATGAACTCTACAATGTAACATTACAGATATTGGCTGAACCACAACATGGTGCGAGTCCGTCCACTAGTGCCGCTGCTGAGGGAAATCAGGGTTTTCCTCGATGCCACCAAGGAGGTAAGATCAATCATTTAAAATAATATCTACTTAGAACATTTCCCAATAACGTCCAAGATATAGATTTTAACTTTCTATGAAAGTCACATGAATGTATCAAATTCACGAAAGAGCTTGCCTTAGTCGAGCTACATAATTATCACAAATGTTCCTTCAGGTGTAGGTGTAGCCGGCGCACCGTGGCTCATCTAATTTACGATTCCTTTCAACACGATGACAAACCCTAGTCTAGCACTTGTGTTCACCACTTACACGATAAGAAGAATTGCCTCATATTACATAAACTTACATACTTACTTATAAAATTCCAGGTAGTATTCCTAGACGCCCATCACTTCCCCATCGGATTCTACGAGCCCGACGGCTCTCCCATCCGCAAAGTTCACGCCGGTCTCCTGGAGATAGTCCAGAGGGAGTTGGGCCCCCACCTGGCGGATGCCAGCGAGTTCCACACCGGGTTCGGCACCCGCGGGCCGAAGCTCCAAACGCTGGTCGAAGCGAACAAGAGACTGTTGTTCAGTTATGTGGACAATGCTATTGTTGGTGGTAAGTTTTGTTTGAGTTGCAAGTAAGCTGGTCTTGTAGGTTGGTGGGTTCATAGTGGTTTGCGAAACTGTTGTGGTTTCGAATTTTGAAGGAATATTGATTTCCGTGCGGGGTGCAGGAATACTTCGTGAGGAAAATGCATCATGAACACACCAACTAGTAGTAGACCAGCGTGGTAGGAAATGCGCCCTGCCAACAAATCTAGTAGTATTGAGTGAAGTCGTAAATGTAGGTATTATTCAGTTTATTATCATTGAGTCGCAAAAAGTCGTGGGCAACAAACCTGATTACAAAATGAGAATAGGTACTTAGTAGCTTATTATTTTTAATTTTATCTTATCTTATTGCAACTTACTTATATTATCTGCCATTGATGCTATGAAATCAATGGCTGTTATAATCAGTACTAAACAATATTGTTCAGTAGCTAATTCATCATCATTATCTCATGTCTTAAAGCTTTACGACGAAGTTATTTACGAGCAGCTAATATTAGATCACCAACATTCTTAAAGTTGTCCTTATCACTTAACATACGAAGATTGTTAATACACTAACGTGCAATGAATTAATTCCACCTGCCATTGAAGTTCCATATTATCCAGCGCATTTTCATTGCTGGGGTTGTGAGTAAATAATAATTCAAGAAATGTTAAATCTTCCAGAAAACAACTGGCTGTGGCCCATCCTGCCGCACCTGTGGGCCAATACCAACAACCCCGACACCCTGCTCGCCTACTTAGACCGGGCCATATCCTCGTCCCCGCAGCCACACGCGCGCTCGCCCCTCCACTCCGCCATGGCACAGACCACCTTCAATGTCTGGGACATCTTCAAGGGATCCCTGAGAGTCAGCGCTGATGCAGTCAACCGGAATGTCACAGAGAGACTGGGCACGAAGTGGCGGAATCAAGCGAATATAGTGTCGACGGACTTCTTTTTGGGGAATGATGTGATAGATGTGTCGATAGCGTTGAGTGTGGAGAGGGGGGGACGGTTATGACGTGTGGGGCAAGTGAGGAGTGGGGGGTTAGTGTTAAGGAGGTCCTGGCGCCGCCCGCCCGGGCCAAAGAGGTCCCCGTGGCTGCCTCACAGGCGGCATCGCTCCAGACTGCCCCGGCTATACTTACACAACTGATTGTCTAGTTGAGTTGCTTGTACAAGGTGCAAGTTCTGAACTTTCTGAAGATTGAGAGATGGCTGCATTGATTTGCAGCGTGTGTAGCCACTTGATGGCTCATTACGCCCCTTTATCCGCCCGTGAAGGAATGTGTAAATAATTTTATAGTGAGATATTGTACCAAGGACATTAATGTATTATTAAATTGTAAGCGACAGTTTGTCAGTTCATGGAACGTTGTTGTACATAAATTAAATTAAAACTTGTGCCAAATATATGTAGGTTGTATTATTTAACATTCATCAAACAATTTTACAGCATAATTCAGCATCAAGAAAAGATAGAAAATGAAGTCATTTTCAGAAAAGTATCAGACCTCCAGAGAGATGTGCTGGAAACTAGTCCAGAAACAAAGATAATCTTACAACTAGCGAAACTAAATCATAAATAGACGATACAACAGTACCTACGTTAAATAATAAATATCTATCTAACATTCAATTGTACTTTTAAAACAAAAACGAGGTAGATTCACAGTGCATAGGCACACTTAGTCTTTGTTCTCGTGGAACTTCCATCCATTGTTAGTGTGAAGGTGTCCAGTTGCCAGACGAGCGCGCGGGTGGTGTAGCATGGAGGTCAGGAGTGCGGCGCCAGCAGCGGCAGCAGCTCGGCGCGCGACATGCGGGACAGTGCGCGCGCGTCCAGCCCCAGCGCCGCCGCCGCGCCGCGCACGTCCAGCCCGAAGCTCTGCAGCAGCGCCGACAGCGCCACCTCCTCGCCCGTGCGCGGGTCGCGCAGCCGCGGGCACGAGCCGTTGCACTGCGGCCACGAGCAGCGCTCCACCAGCCGCCGCGGCGCGCACCCGCCCCGCGCCCCGCGCCGCCGCCCGCCGCCGCCCAGCCGCCGCTCCCAGCACGCCAGCGCGCGTGGCAGCGACACGCCCGACACCGTGATGCCGGTCCACTCCGGCCGCGCCAGCGCGCCGTGCGCCAGGCACGCCGGCGCGAACGTGGCGCGCACGCCGCGCAGGCTGGCGCGCAGGGCCGCCCCCGCGCCGTGCACCGCGTCCCACTGCGCGCGGGTCCGCGGCGCGCGCACGCCCTCCGCCGCCAGCTGCGCCGAGTCGAACAGGTACTGGAACACGAACAGCGGCGTGCGGATGTGCGGGTACAGCCGGTAGCCGAAGTAGCACAGCCAGGGCCGGTCGCGGTGCGCGCGCGCGCAGGCGGCGGGCGGGGCGCCGCGCCACAGCGCGTGGCCGAGCCGCGCCACGGTGTCGGTGGAGGCGGCGTGGCGCGCGTGCGGCCGGTCCAGGAACCAGCCGGAGTCGGCCAGCGCGGCTACGCGCACGCCGCGGGCGCGCAGCAGGCGGCGCGCGTGGTCGGCGTGCAGCATGGCGCCCGCGCCGCCCGCGCTGGAGCCGGCCAGCAGCAGGCGGCCCGCCAGCCCGCCGCGCAGCAGCTCGCCCAGCACGGCGCGCACGATGAGGCGCCCGGTGAAGGCGAAGGCGCGGCCGGGCGCGGCGAGGCGCGTGCCGGCCCACAGGTCACTGGAGCAGTAGGGCAGCAGCACGTGGCTGGAGGCGTGCCACAGCGGGTTGGCAGCGGGGTCGGCGGACAGCAGCGCGGGGGCGCGGCGCGCACGCGGCCAGCGCCGGGACGACATGAGGCCGGGCCGCCGCCGCCAGCGCGCCGCGCACGACCGCGCGTCCCAGCAGTACCCGCCGCCCTCCAGGTACACCACCCAGTGCGAGCTGTTCGTGCCGCGACGAATGTAGTATCTGGAGATGGACAGAACTTTGTCAATTATATGGTCTATAAGAATGAAGGGAAAGCGAATCCCCCTATCGTACCGACAGCACAATTAATACATTGAGCAATATTAGTTCCTATGATCTTACCCAGCCGGAGAGCCATCATTACAAGTGATGGAGGTGTTGGAGAGCCACTGCAGCTGCAGGCTGTCCGGGGCGCCCCCCGCACCCCCCGCGCCCTCGCTCGGGGCCGCACCATCACTCGCGGCGCCCAACAGAACCTGCGTAGGAGAACCAAGTTACATTTTATACTTAGGTGCATCGAAGTAGAAAAATATAACTTTGATGCTTGGGTGTTTCAGTTGGTGCAGCGAAGGGCTTTTCTACCGTTTCTTGAGCTTGATGGCCAGTGTTTATAACCGAATCTTGCGCAGTTGTGTCTAGTTTGAGAAGCTTCACTTCAACATCCATCCCGGGTTGAAATTTTATTCCTAAATTGGACTTGCGACGTTTGCATTCGGCTGATGGCCGATTTCCTACTTGGTGCTTTATTTTTACAATTTCAATGCTTTAATCATACCTAAATAAAATGTACGCGTCAATAATCTTAAGGATTCATCCGCAACATTATCAAACAATACGCTGGACATCAGCTCTCAACACTGAGTAGTTACTTAACTAAGTAACTAGGTAGGTACTCTCTCTAAGCCACTGCCGCTAGTCAGCTACCTATCTAGGTCTTCC
The DNA here is from genome assembly GCF_932276165.1 of Plutella xylostella. Lineage (NCBI taxonomy): Eukaryota > Metazoa > Arthropoda > Insecta > Lepidoptera > Plutellidae > Plutella > Plutella xylostella. The sequence continues at coordinate 5,677,562 of NC_064003.1, forward strand.
AGCGGGCAGAAGAGCGGCCGTCCCACGGCCACGTCCAACAAGTTTTATTGCGTACCTATTCAATATTATAGAAATGTACAAATCGATTTGCCGGGAAAGCGCCGCTATGCCAGTAACTACCTAGCTTATAGCTTTTCATTTCCTGCATAGGTAGGTAAGTTAGCGTATTCCTAATTCATTAATTTTCTATTACATTGCACTAATGATTCTTATTACTTTATTGCACCATTTACTACATTAATAATAATTCAAATTGTAAAGCTGAAAATTAATATTTGTTGCACCTCTTAGTTACAGTTTAAGTAAGTATAATAATATAAATAAGTAGGTACTTAAGATGTTTTTGCATAAAATAAATGGAGGTACTTACCTAATCTTATTAATTAAGAACCGATAATTTATTAATTTTACATTTAACAAATTTGAAATAATAAATTGTTAACACGTTTCGGGTCGCAGTGCAACCCGGACACGAACATGCGTTTCATTATAATGAAAGTTATTATTGATTTTATGCTCAAAAATATAAACACAAATCCAAACAGTAATACAATTACATATAACATACAGTTATTTATTTATAATAAGAAAACTAAAGTCATTTAGAATTATTATAAAAATCATTAGAATTACGCATCATAATATCAAAAATAATTATTCACTTACTGGTTCTTTCATTTATCACCTATGTAAGATTTTACAATAATATTTTATCACATTGACTTTTTACTAAATTCTTATTGGTAAATTTTATAGTAAGTAAGTAATTTAAAAAAGCTGTATGTAGTGTAAGGTTGTAGGTAAAATTGCGATGGTTAATTAACTGTGAACGTTGGTGATAACTATAACTTTTATACTTCAAATTAAGTATAATTCCACAAGTTCCACTTTACTACTAGCGTGACCCTCTAGTATCCAGTAACGAGTAAAACCACAAAATAATAAATGTAATGTATGCGTACACAAATGGTGCAGGTGATGAAGTTCCAGGTGCGATGGCGGCGCAGGCTGCCGCGCCAGGGTTCACTCATCACGGAGACTGCGGGCCGAGGGGCAGCCAGCACACCCCATACTGCTCACGACGCAAACGCCACTGACTCAACGCACAGCCCCACAACACCCGCACAACGCACAGTAGCGCTCCCGCTGTTTACAAAATAAAGCCTCTATTTAGAATGAGGGCGAAGGGCCGAACGACTCGCTACGCGGCGTCGGACCGAATAAAGGTAAGCAGGCGGCTCGTTTGTGAGGCAGGGGCAGCGGGACCGGCTCCGGCGGCAACATCAAAGGCGCCGGAGATCAAAGGAGCCGCCGCGCGATCGGCATCCGTCATTATTATTATGCAAGCATTATGAGGCGCGCGTGACTCAAGCGAGAGGGCCACGCGAGCTGCGCGGGCGCCGCGCCGGCTGCCGCCCCACCCCGCCGCCCGCGTCCACCTGTCAGCGCCGGGACAGCCTCGGGACCCTGCCCGCCCCCCGCCGCCGATCATTAGCTACACTATGCACTCACTTGTTCTTTTTGTACATATTTCGCACCTCATTTAAATTTATAACTTGTTCGGCCGACTATATTTTGGACAGGCCGGACTAAATCGTTCACTGTTTACGTTAAAAAATATGTAACGTGGTTTAAATTTTTCCATGACGCATTAAACATATATATAAATTACCAAGCAGACGATCTAAATGATGAAAATTTAACAATCACGTTTAAGCTGAATCAATTTCTTATTCTCAGTAAAACGGTAAAGTTATACAAATGACTCCAGAAGGATATTTTCTTTTGTTATTCAGATTGGAAGACAGGCGTATAATCGACCAACATTAGTAAGCTATATTTCGCTACCATTAAAGGTTCACGTAGAGTGACCATGCAAACTTGTTGATGAGAAACAATCGCAGTTATAAATTCTGTAGGTCGTTGAATTATATATATTATACCAAGATCTTTAAAGTGTATTTCTCGAAAGTGTACGAGTAGAAGACGCATTTACCGATAAATGTAATGAGCTTTGGCTTATCCCGACTCCGTGGTGAATGTGGATACTGAGTTAAGTAGAATATAATTGGCGGGCGGTACGGCAGGCGTTCAAAGCCGGTACCTGCTTGTAAAAATGCCATCATAAAGACGAGTCGCTACAATAAGCCCTTTGACAGTTGGTACCGACCTTTATAATGCCGACGCAGATATATGACCTCGCCTCATTAAATATATTTATCGACGGCTGATAAAGCTCTAAACTATAGCGATAGTAAATCAGAGAATCTAAGAACTACCTATGAACAGCCACACCGCACAACGTAAAGAATTAACCATAAAGGCCATTCAACAATCTTTTTATGGCTTATTATTCAAACCCATTAAGATTTGGTCGGACGGGCTTTCTTAAAGGATTTTTTATTAAAAGACTATTATTATTAATTTATAATCGTATTCTATAAGCTATAACATAAAGGCCAAAACAAAGTTCCGTATACAATACGGTCGTTAAAATGCAGATTTTAAAATTATTAAAGTTTTTAAAGATATAAATAATGAAATATATTTATAGATTTCCTTCTATTATATATTTTTAATAATAAACACTATGCACCTACCTTTGTCAGTGGTCTTATTTACCGTTATTACTATTTTAACAAATAACCAGCTCTTATAAAGCAAGAAGGATTATTTTAGTTTTTATAGCAGCTTCCGAGCTACCGGCTACCGGAGTCCGCATTGATGAAGGTAAAAAACATCTTGGTAATTTTGTCGCTCAGTCACTCACTACGATTGATCGATGTATCATCGCGCATACAATTCGTTATTTTTTACTTACTGAGGTTTTTTGTTACAATAATTAATTATTCAATGTTGTATAAATAAATTCCATGGACCGACCTAGCTCCCAGAATAAAATATTTATACTTAGTTGTGGTTTTATTATTAGGTGCTATTTACAATTATTCACAAAATTAACACTTGCAAAAGATTAATAAAATAAGTAACCAACTACATACACAATAGCTAATTTCATCATCTTAATCATATAAATTAATACAATATTTTATTTTTACAAGAGGGTTTGTAGAGGAGATCAAAATTATTTAAGAGTACAGATTACAGTTTCATTTAATTACTTCTTCAAGACATTGATTTGCGGCCCGTTTGCGACTATTTTTGCGGCGGTTATATAAGAACTATAATTGTCACAGTTTATAATATATATTAGTTACCTTTATTTAAACTTATCAGAGTCTTACGCAGTGCTGAATTAATGCAGAACCACGCATCTACACGAATGTACCCTTTTGATCATGAATACTTTTGTCGAGTAGTAAAAGGCGGCCGGCGATCCCCGCTGCGCCTGCGCAAGTCCGCGGGCTGAAGCGCGAGGCTCCACATCACAATAAATCTGTACCGATAAGTAGACGGGCCGATTGTCGGCGCAGATCAAAGTGGGGGAGGCACACGGGAGGCAGATCAAAGGCGCCGCCGCACTCCAAGACGATCCATTTAATGCCCCGTTTCCACTGGACCGACCGTCACCAATTTGATTAGGCCGCCTTTTATGAGCTGACAGTTTTAATAAATCTGAATTGGGGCGTCACTGTCAAATGTGTATCTAACTTTTTGGTTCACTTCTAAGGTTTTTGTTTTTGGCGGCTCTTCCGAGAATTTTAAATCTTTATTTAGGTATCTACAATCTATTTTTAATTCTTACGGTCATGATATTTTTACGATTGAATATATATTTTTAAAATATAAGTAAGTATCTGAAATAAATTATATTCTCTTGATTTAAGGGAACATTCACAATTTCAATCTAATGTATTCTGGTATAATGGATATCGTGCAATCTAGTTCCATAAACCTTGCTCCATTTGCGACGCAGTATAAGACAGGTAGCAAATGGGAATTACTTTATATGCATGAAACCATGCAGTAAAGCACTTTATTATGTTATATTATTACTATTTCTTCGTAAATAATTTAAGAAATCAAAATTATATACTTACTTACTTAACAAACAATAATCAATTATTTAATTCTAATAACTTTTTGGGGTTGGCCACGAACGTGTTAAGTAAGACAAGATTTCTTTGCAAGATAGTGAATCTAATTAGTAGAATCTTAATGTACCTACATTGTAGGTCCTATAAATAAGTGCGATTTTGCACATATTTTTAATCTATTTCAGTTAAGTACTTATTATTTTTTATAAACCTACCTAGCTAGGTACCTACCTAAGTATTTTGAAATTTTCGGATCCCTAACAACTAACTACACACACACACGCACTCACGCCTTGTACTAATGTACTCCCTTGCGGGGTAGGCAGAGGTGCATTGCTGCACCCACTTTTCGCCAGAGTGTTATGTTAGTCCCAATGTAATAGGGGGCGAGCCTATTGCCATTTTACGGGCACATCCAAGACCCGAGAACAAATATAGATCTGTGTTTAAACAAATATCTGCCCCAGCCGGGAATCGAACCCGGGACCATCGGCTCAGTAGTCAGGGTCACTAACCACTACGCCATTCGGTCGTCGTAACAACTAACTACTTACCTATTTATTACTTAGTAGCGAGTTAGCTACTTACTTAGTCAATTTTCGTAAGTTAGAGTGGCCACTCTGTTCACTTACGAAATACGAAGTCAATGAGTAATGAGTCGCTCATCGGATATCGTATTAAAATCGGGAAGCATAGATGTCTCTGGTGGTACTTAGGTACTTACTGGTGTTTTCGTGGAAACGCAGCTGATCGCTCTAGGTACAGAGGTAATTTTTATCAGTGAACAATTGGTACGTCAGCGAATGTGCCCCGATTCAACATAAACAATTCAATAGCTATTAGGTAAGTTCTATGTAGGTCATCATCATCATCATCATCATCAGCCTTCCATCGCCCACTGCTGGGTATAGGCCTCCTTATTTGTACGCCAATTCTTCCGGTCCTGTGCCGCTCTGATCCACTGCTTCCCTGCGGGTCGCCGAACTGAAATGGGAGTGGGCGGGACACTTGGCTCGTCGGGAGGACGGAAGGTGGACAAAGGCGGTCACAGAATGGTGGCCTAGAGACGGACGAAGAGCGGTTGGCAGACCACGTGCTAGATGGTCCGATGACATCTGCAAGGTTGCAGGGAAGCAGTGGATCAGAGCGACACTAGGTAGGTACTTAGCTAAATTTACAAATTCAAAATTATTAAGTACTAGCTGTTCCCGCGAGCTTCGCTTCGCCTTGAAAAGTTTTCCCGTCGGAATTCCGGGATAAACAGTAGTCTATGTTCTATCTCAGGGTCTAGAACATATGTATACCAAATTTCATTCAAATCCGTTCAGTAGTTATGGCGTGAAAGAGTAACAGACACACACAGTTACTTTTGCATTTATATTAATTAGGATTTAAATAGCTACTATAATATACTAGGTAAGTACCTATTATATTAAAAAATTATGTTCAGTGTTAACGTTGTTCACTAATTAAACACCACCCTTTAAGTACTTATACCTTCTTCCAATTAGGTAGGTATATTAGCTAATTTTATTGTCATCGTCTTTGTAGATAGGTGGACTTTTCAAACTTAAAAAATACAAAGAAACACGGTAATTTTGTATTAAATTTTTAATAAATTAATATAAAATTATACTTTCCAAATTATTATGAAACTGTAAATGAAATGTAACTTAGGATTTTTATAAGGACTAAAAACAACAAGAATGGCAAAACTAAATAAAGGGAAAATCTAAAAATCACATCTTAAATAAGACAAACAAGATATAAGTAATGTAAATAAATATAATATTTTAAATCTAAGGCACTTTTCGTTTTATCACAGTAATAACGAACTCATACAACACTTGCGACTATCAATATTAACATAAAAAGGACATCAGGGATTTTTTCAACACAACATCACATGACTCATGGATATCTTGGCATACTATTGATGTTGATTCTGAAGGAACAAAATTTAAATTGTCATGCCAATGTGACCAATGTCCGAACTTTGAAAAGGTAATTTTTATCATGTAGCAAAAAGTAAAGAGTGACTAGCTAAAATTAAATGTTGTGCCTTCAGAGTTAAGTGTTTGTTTCAGACCACAGTTGGCTTGTCTAATTGAACCCATGAAGCTGAAAAATATATGCTTCGTACCATGCCATGATATACATAATACTTGGTATAAGTAGTTATATATTGATTTCATAACTGTTCTTATTATAAACATAATTTATAAATTGCTAAAATGAGTAAATTATGTTATGAAGCAAATATCATAGTAGCTTAATTATTGCTGACTTTATGAGATCCTTAAATACTAATCTCGGCATTTATAATAAAGCAGACAATAGACAGACATACTTATCTTATATACACGCAAGAAATAGCCACACTTTCTCCGAAAATCGGTTAAAAGCATCTATAAAACCTAGTATATTGGTCTTTTATATTTCAAAGACATTATATATTTTAAGCTCATTATTTACATACGTTTAATTGACATTTGCGAAACAACGAGGAGATTCGTAATATTCTAAACAAGGTATCTACTTCTGGTTAACTGGTGGACTTATTTCCCAAAGTAACTATAAATGATACATTACGATTTAAAAAATATTAAGTAATATCAGTCTAGTATAAATATACTACTCGTCACATTATTTATTCATGCAGCTACAAATATGTACTTACTTATTAGAATAGTTAAGTATAATGTTCATTATTGTTCATTATGTACCATATTTGTTTATTTATGAACAGTATTTTTAATAGACTGGGTAGTCTTGCAACAGTTACGTATTGTATAAGTAAATTTAATAAAAGTAATATGACTACATATTACTTATTGAGATTATCTTAAAAAGCTGATCAATAATTAGGGTTGGCTGTAGTACTTATATCTTCACATATACAGATGTAAGAAATAAAATATATCGAATCTGCAAAAAAATGCAAGAAGTTGAATTTTTTTCGTAAGATAGCCTACAGATAATTCTTAAAATCAAGTTTTTATGGGTACCTTGTTAGATACAAGGATTTCAGACGTTTATACCATCCTGAAAGTGTAATAACAAGTTCATACCGACACATACATTTTGTTAGTTTGGACCACCTAACCGTGCCAGAAAATATATTTAATAAATAAGTATATATACTTACTCAAAAGGGACAATTATGCCGTTAACTTAGAAATGGTCTTGTAATCGGGTTAGATAGCCAAACTGAACCAAGCAACTAACGGCTATATTATTTTGTGCGTTCGTTTTCGAATGGAAGCATGAATGTATTTAACTTAATGAGAAGAATTGTCTGCCGGGCATCTTGGCTTTCTGTTTCTTGAGGAACTCCCGGGCTTGCTTGTCGCCTTGACGAGTTTCTAAAGCCTTTACCGCGTCCCCTTCTGTGGAAAAAATATGTACTTATATTAATCTACATAACTTATGTAAACATTAGGATTGGAATCTGTTCTTTCTTTATTACAAGGTTGGGCCCTTACGTAATACTAAGTCTATGGTTGGGCCTATAAATTAACCTGTGTGAAATGTTATCAGTAAGCTTGCCGAAGGAAGTCTTTTAAAGCATCCAACATACTGAATAACTTTCTCTAAGAAACTAGCTCTGAAATCTGAACCTAAAATGACCTGCCTATGGGAAAATCACTGATAAAATCCCACCCTACACTTATACTAGTCTTTCACACTCACCGATATCCCTAGGTTTAGTAAGCGTAAGATGAACTTGAGGAGTAGAAGACAGCGGGGCAGAAGTTGCCGGTATCTCGTCGAAGTGTAGATACGCCTCGCCCATGAACGTGTTGGACACGCTGAACATGTCCTTGTCTTTTACCACGAACTGGATGAGCCCGTCTTTGGTAGCTCGCTGCTCGTGGGTTAGCGGGCTGGAGGGTTGAAATGTGGTGGTTAGATATTAGATAATAAATAACGGAAGTGAAGGAGGTTTGTAGGAGGTGTAATGCGTCTGTAGCATAGAAGTAATAAGTATGTAGCCCTACGTGATAGTATACATCATAATATGGCTCATTTACTAGGCGCCCATAGCAAGCTCGGTAACGCAGAAAAATAAACAAAGCAGGGTATAGGTAATCACTCTCAATCTCTTATGCGACAGTAGATCATTCACCAAACGTGAAACTAATAACACATCCCATCAGATGAAAGAGATATTATAAGTATGTATTATCATCATCATCATCATCATCATCACCATCATGACTCATCATGTCCCCACTACGCTGGGGCACAGGTGTCCTTCTAGTGAAGGGTTTTAGGCCCAGTCTATTTATATTTTATAATGAGAAAAAAATGACTCATATTATGTACTCACATGGTAAACACTTCGTCGTAGAGCGGGAAGAGATTCTTGTTGTGAGTCTGTGTCTTCGGCTTCACGACGTTCGCGAAGTTATCCTCGGGCAACAGAGCTGCACGCACGTACGAGTCACATAGACCTGAAATTAAAATTAATATAATTTATTTAATAACAACATACAAACTGGGTAGTGTTATCAGAGATTTTGTGAGGACTGAGGGTATCAATCCGACAACATATAGCACTGAAAGGTTAGCATATAAGCGCATAGTGGCCCTTTCATATCTTCTTAAATTCCTGATTTGGGGTAGAAGTGATGATCAAGAACAGGAGATGCCTACCTACTATATTATGTTCAGTAGTGGACTGGTATATTACAAAGAAGGTACTCAATGAAATTAGTGATTTTTCCAAGTTCATAAAATCCATTCTTGTTTTTTGGCTTGTACAGCGCCAGAAGCAGAAAGTAAATAGATAGGTACAAACTTATATCACACAACTAATGACTAATTGTGGTGAAAATAATATAATATAACAACTTACCGTTAGAATCCGTAGGCGTCAAATTCCGCGCATTCATAATCTCCAACTTCAGATTATCATCCAAGAACTGCGCTCGCACCGTCAACATCCCTATTGAAGGCTCTGTGGTGGTCTGTTGTTCTTGCCACCTTTCAAGATGATACTGATGAATCAACTCCCTGGTCTCCATACCGTGGAGTTTCAGCAGATATTCTACCCTTTTCAGGGTTTCAGAGGTAAATTGCTCTTTGCCGTCTTGGCGGAAAGAGCGAACCATTATTTTGAGGCATTCGTGCAGGTTTGAAAAGAATGACGGGGGTCGACGTTTCTGTAATATTGAGGAGGTTAGTTAGTGGGTTGTTGGATAGGGTATATTGTGTTTTTAGGCGTGTATGGGTAGACCATCGTTAGCCCAATACCGTGTTTAAATATATAAAAAATGCCATCACCGTTGTATACATAAACACATACATAGATAATTAAAACAATAAATTCCCCACCATCACCATAAATAAATAAATCCTTAAGTATAGACACACCAAAAGTTTCGGATTATATTCATGCAGGTTTAATTAAGCTCATGCCATTGTTAAGTATGAATAAAGCCATAGGAACAAATCAATGCGCAACCACAAGACTGTGAATTAGGTGCGAAGACACATGTTTCGGAACGATGCGACCTAACTAAATACACGAAGAATATAAATTGGATCAGTCAACACATTCATACATCGAAAACGGCAACAAAATATCCGGAATTGAACAGTCAACGTAGCAGAGGGAGTCACCACATAAATGGAAAAATGAACGAACGAGAGTTATCACGCAATCGGTACGGTGCAACGAAATAGAGCCACAGTGGTTAGTACAGTGGTTTCCCTTTTCTATGATTTGGACGCAGCATTAACCACGACTCTTTCTTGTACCGATTGAAAGAAAGAAAGAAAAATATTTTTATTTGTCTCAATAACACATATTGCATGACAGCTCTCGTTAGTTCGTTCGATATCTGTAGTGACCCCTCAGATAAACAGGGCGGGTATTCCGGACACAAACACAGGACTACATGGATGCTATTCTAATCACAACAAAAGTGACGGTGCTTGCTAGAAAGTGAATGTTACCGAGTCTAAATGGACGGCAGCCCATTTGCTCAAACGCCTTGGGTCGATATACCGGCTTAACTTTGGTTTTCTGTGCTATCGTGGACAGAAAAAACGGTATTGAATCACACTTGCAAACTACTTTCAAAGTATTATATGGTTGGCTTTTATACGTATTTTTTTCCGCACAGGGTCAATAAGACTTGTATGATTTCCTGCATTGAGTCGAGTCGTAGTAAGTTCGTTAAACCTAATTGTATTTAGGGTAAAATTAAAGAACATAATAGTGGTCTTTCATGAAAACTAAACATTCTGAAGTGAAAAATATACATATAAGTCTATCAGGCTGTTCTGCTATCTTTATAATGGCTTTTTATGTGGAGATGTTTCAGACTAATAGATCTGTCAATGGGTTTGTTACTTCAGAATCACCATAATTAGTTATGATCTTTAATTTTGGATTAGCTAAGCTTTTGCTGCTAAAACACGTGATAATGTGCACTTCTAATAAATTTTGCAATAAAGTGTTTCCAACTGAATATTCTTATTTACCCGAAACAATGTATTATTTGGACTGGGAGATACTTTGTTTTTACCAAAATATCTACGGCTAAGCAAGCGGACACGGGTAGCTATTTTGTCTTTCTACAAAATCAAACGATAACATGTTAGTTATTTGTGTTTAAGAAATAAAAAATAAGTATAAAATTGTAAGTATGTATATGAAAAAATATATGTAAATACTGATAATCAAAAGAAAATATATCATCTAAATACTGTTAGTCAAAAAAATATAAAGTTATTAAAATTATCTACAAACGTAAGTACCAAAGAATAAGTTCTACGTTAAATACAACCAAAAAAGTTAGAAAAAGAAAAATAATATATTAGTTACAAAAGGAGATTTCAATCCTCTCTTACCTCGAGGTTAGCCTGTATGAGTTCATATAACACCTCGCCCAGTTGTTCCCAGACTATATCGAGTGTTCTGGAAAAGTTCTCATTGTTCAAATGTTGGTACAACGTGTCTAGGTTAGCCTCTAAGTAACGCATCACTCTCTCCATACTAGAGCAGTCGTGGTGGAGTAACTCTGCGCCTTCCACTAGGAAACGGGTTATTGAGGGCATCATCTGGGGAATAAGGAGTATGTATTAGTATGTATTTATTAATAGCCGTTTAACATATAAACGGAGTACCTATTACCATTGTTTCACAGGCTTTGAATTTTACGATCAGACTAATCATAGTAAGCTGTATAGTGTATAAGTATAATTCGTTTTTGATACTAACCTTTTTAACCATAACTTCTAAAAGCTCGACTATCTTATTCCTGACGGTATCTATTGCATTTTCCATTACATTCTCCAGCGTTTGCTTACACCTGAAAATAATAAAATCATGCTTTTTTCGTATCTTTTGATAGCCAATGATATTCAATGAAGATTTTGACTTTTGACAGCTAAAGTGAAAGTTGCTCTAGATCGGAATCTACTATGTTATCGTAGATAATTGGTACTGTTGGAACCTTGTCAAATTATGCACATGCTGCCTTTGACCAGTATTTCTAAGTATGCAGTAGTTACTGAGTGTTGAATAAAATCTTGGATACTTATTGGACACCAAAGAGCGCATCGGCGCTTTATACATCGTAAACTCTACAACCCTTACCTCTGAGCCTCCAAAGGCGATCTTAACTCGCACATGCTCTCAATAATCTTCTGTATGGCCAGCTCATCGACAAACGGCTTGAGGCTCTGCCGCACATAGTCTATGTTGTTTATGGCCACGCACCACTCTGTGGTCACCTCGAAGCGAGAGTCGTACACAGATGTCACGGTGCCGACGTTGCCCACGCGAGCCGCCATCTTGTCCGAGTAGAATACGCAGCAGCGGCAGATGTCCTGGAAAATATAGGGAAATATGTCTAGCGTTGCAGATATTATATGTGAGCTACATTTGAAAAACGAGAGATTAAAGAGACGGTGTGGTACCCATTAATTTATGGATACCCCACCTAAGGAGGTGTATGCTGGTGTAGGTCTATGGTATCGAATGAAACAATACCTATCAGTCAGCATTGTAAGTATGGAATGTCTAACTTTGGTAATGGCTCTAAAACTCGCAAGACACTAATGGAAATTCTACACATTTACTCACTGCTGAAGACGTTTAGGTTTTAGCATTGACATATATATTACTGCGTAAGGACAGGCCAAACCACTCAAGAAAATGGCACCCGCGCGTTGGCCCTAAAATAGACATTTTAGGGCCAACGGTCCTCAGTCGACAGTTGTCTGTGACGGAGAGATGAGTCTTTGTTTCTTGTGATAAATATGCCTATTTTTGTTGTGAAAGGCTAAAAAACTATGATACGAAGGTCAAAAATGAATATGGGATATCGTATCATCCTTAATTAATAAATAAACACATTTTAAAGCGATAATTTATTTTACTACCAAAGTCTACAATGGCCGCATGATGTAACCTTGTACGGACGTCCGTATGCTACTCACTCATATTATTATGTACCTACTGTCCGGTGACGGTAAAATATGAACGCACGTACAAGGTTGCGTCGTCAGGATAAGTAACTCGGCTCTGACGTAGTTCCAACAAATTATGACAGATGGCAGTTATTTTGCTTGTATGAAGAAGGTTTGAGTAAAATGTTCTGAAGGGCGTATCCTTCCTTTTGAAATCATTGGGTTTTAGACATTTATTTCCCATAAGAATACAAAATACATATTCACTTAAAATGAGAAAAACAAGTCGATAAATATGAAACTACCATAAGTCCACCTACCCGAAAAAAAATCTTTTTGAATTTTGTTTAGGATCGGGATATTTCTATTAGTTAATTAAAAGATTATCATACAAAAAATACTCACATCAATAATCTTCCCAACGAAAGTATAGCAGCCCTCAACATCAGGCCACGACAGCTGCTCCCAAAAGATCTTGATCTGATAGAAGATAGCTAGCGTGTCGACACCGGAGCTACTATACTTTACATTACTGTCCACTGGAGTTAGCCCGTCTAGTTCCACTGCCTTCTCTATGCGAGTCAGTGCTTTGTAAGCTGCTATGTCCAGCCATTGGGCCACGCCGCCGAAAAACCAAGAGTGGAATTTGGAAATGGAATACGAAGTCCAGTCGGTCTCGTTGAGGCCTTGCCCGAGGCTGTAAAGAGGTTTGAGGTTTGTTTTTAAAAATAAAAACCGGCCAAGTGCGAGTCGGGCTCGCGCACAAAGGGTTCCGTAGCAGCAAATATAATTTACAGTTAAATCAACCTATCTCAAAAACTATAAGAGATACTTTGATCAAACCAAAAATCGTTGAAAGAGTTAATTAGCATGCATCACCTCTATTTTTTTTAGAATTTTATACCCCGTAGTTATAAAAATAGAGGGGGGGGGACATACTTTTTACGACTTTGAGAGCTGATATCTCAAAAACCGTTCACTTTAAGAAAAATGTTTTTTAGAAAACTTTATATCATTTTAAAAGACCTTTCCATTGATACCCCACACGGGTATGTACATCGAAAAAAAAAATTTCATCCCTCAGTTACATGCCCCACCCCCAATTCTTTTTTTTACTATTTAGTGTCATATTTTTGTAGCGGTTCATACAACACATATTCCCATCAAATTTCATCACTGTAGTACTTATAGTTTCCGAGTAAATCGGCTGTGACAGACGGACAGACGGACAGACGGACAGACGGACATGACGAAACTATAAGGGTTCCGTTTTTGCCATTTTGGCTACGGAACCCTAAAAATGTTTATGTTTGCTTTTTTAATTATTTTGTTGATGGCCAGCTGTTTCTTCATTTATGAATTGGTAAAAGTAGGTGCTAAAAACTGCGTAGTAAGAAAAGGTTAATAAACATGAGCTAGTGACACACTCATTAATTATTACTGAGTTGATAAGATAGGGAGGTAGGCATACTTTAAACAAGATCTTACAATTATGATTTTTAATAAAATTGAGTTCAATGGATTAAGTTTGAACTCATATCATATTTGCTTACACTTTTAAACCAAATACATAAACATGCATGCCTACTACGTAACAAAAACTATACTAAATGGATAAAAAGACATGCTGACACTGTCTACAACATAATTACAGAGAATGACACCATGTCTTTTATACCACAGGCAGACATTATCCAGACATTGTGAAACAGGCCCTAAAATGGTAAAATTAGCAAACCCTAAAAAACATAAAAACAAAACACTTACGTCAAAAACCTCTGCAAAGCGAGGTACAGCTCGAAAAGCGTAGTGCCCATAGACAATGGCTCGGCGCTCACATCCGGTTGTCCCATCACTGTCTCTCCATTCAGGCCTCCCGCCAAATACACGCTATTGGTCGAGCCCTCGTTGTAGCGCAACCTCTTTAGACTCTTGCACACCTCGATTACTTCCGGTTCCACTAGTGATGCGATTTTGTTTTCGTATAAGCCGTACAGAGCTTTGGAGTACGGGAAGTTCATTGTTCTGGAATTGAGAGGTTTGGTTAGGAGGTGGAATAAATTGTGGAATATAAATTTTATGAAATATTTGTTAGAGATCCGTAGGCACCTCAAAAGAAATAAAAAATATTTGCATTTAAATAGTTTTAAAGTAAATTTATCAATAGGTAGTCTTTCCTGGTCGAGATCCGAAATAGTAGGATATCCAGTAGCTAAGGATTAATAAGTAAATGAAATGCGTTGATTTGATACTTACTCAACAAAAACTCTGTCATAGTATTCTATAGCCCGTTGTAGATCGGATCGGACCAACTGTATCACTCTGATCAAATGCTGCAGCCTCGACTCTTCAGTCTTATCCTTACACTCATTATTGTCCAATATATGAACGAACCAATCAGACGCTCCTTGCGTCGCCGCCTGGTTCAAGACTTCGTACAACGTTATCTTGCCCGAATCATTCCTCAACCATCCGTACAAATTCGGTGGAAACATCTCAATAGACTCGGGAACATCCATCATGGACAACCGATAAAGAATCTTTAGCACTTCCCTTAAAGCTTTCATTACGGTTTTATCGCCTGCCGTCTTCTTTCTCAGCTTACGTATGTGATTAAAGCAGGTTGGAAGCAGTTTCTTAGCCCCATCCCAGAATAGCTTGGCGTCCTCTTCGTCTATAATTCCGGCTTGGATCGGCTTGGTGAGTTTTTCGAGTAGATTGTTGAAGAGGGCGAAGCTCAAAGGGTGGTCGCCTGTGACTGTGCAGTAGACGGACCATTGGGCGAGAGCGTTGTCTGTTGGGTTAAGTCCGCTTTGTGCCACGTGTTGTGTTAGTATCGCTTCAGCGGCTGCGCTGAAGTTGCCACACCACCAGTATGGTGCCACCTGGGAAAGAAAAGAGGTTGGAATTGAGATTGTGATTGAAAAGGGATCTGCAGTATTTTTTTCAGTAGTAGAGTGGGTAAAAGTAATTCAACTTTCAGTTGTAAGGTCGGTAATAGGCATTCATGTACATATTATAACGATCAGATTATAGATTTTATATAAGGCCAAATTATACATTATATATAAATATATTTTATAAGCCACCCAAATAAATAAACAACATGAAGATGGCGGCAAAAGTTATTACCTAAATCCCGCCATATTCGTAAATTCGCAAAATAAAATTATATAGCAGTAAGTTCGTACTAAGGTAGTATAGTAAGGTTTCTAAAATTAACCTTATCCGGTAATTTTAGAGTTCTCGAGCTCTTGTAACAGCAGTATCCTACCACATCGTCATCCCATTTCAAATAAACCTCTTAAGGCGCTATATACGCAGAACTAGCGCCGCCAGTTGAAAAAAAACATCACTTCCGTTCTTAGACAAGTAAATCCGCTGCGTTTGAAAGCGTTTTTCCAAAAACTGCCAAGGCCATCCTCCGCGTCATACTATAATTCCGATTTTTACAACCTACCTCCTTATCCCTGGTGCCTGGAATGTAAAAGTTGCCGAAGATACCGCCAGAAACGGCCATTATTGGCTATTATCGAGATTTAACACTAAATCTAGACTTAATATTTTCGTGCATGTCACCCTAAGGGCCCTAACATATTAATCTAGATTTAGTGTCAAATGTCGATTTAAGAAACGTCAGTCCATATAAAATTTGACACTAAATCGAGATTTAACACTAAATCGAGATTTAACACTAAATCGAGATTTAACACTAAATCTAGATTAAATATGTTGGTGCAAGTGGCCCTAAATGTGTCGTCACTCTTAGTTCGTACACTATTCGTGATCGCTAGCTAGTTCCTCCTGCGGCAGTAAGGCCCTCACCCGGGAGATGTCCAGCTCGTGCAGCAGCAGCACGCGCAGCAGGTGCCGGTGCTCCTGCGCCGCGACGCGCGAGTTCTTCTCCGAGGAGTAGTTGAGACGCACCTTCACCACGCCTTGGCGGCGGAGCTTGTTCTTCTTGTCTAAGCTGTACCACATTGTCATGCCGCCGGCGGGTATCGACTGGGGGGAAATTGAGGCAAAGTTTATTAAAAGTGATATTTAAAAGAGACAAATCTGTCTTAAAGGAGGTTAATAAAGGTTCTATAAACGTCTCGCGTGTTCATTACTACAAAAATATATACGTATTGCATTGTTTTTTCTGAGAAAACGTGAAAAAGTGGTTGAAAACGGAAGTTTGGTTTGGGTTACGGGAAGGTTACGGGAGTTCAGTGAAAAGTTTTACAAGAAGTTGAAGGAGTTCACTTAAGAATTGATGAGAGTACGCTGAAGCTAGATCGAGTGATTGCTTTTAGATGAGTTCCAAATGACTAGTTAGTTCTAGCATCATCAATCCCCTATTGTTTGGAAGAAGAAACTGCTGCAACCATAATATCACCATTAATTTTCAAATAACAACTTATGCAACATAATTTTTCATATTTGATTTAATTTTAATTTGATTTGATTTAATTTTATTTTAGACATTTTGTTTCTAAGACAGATTTTATTTGTATATATTCTTAATTTATTTTCAATTTCATGTGTGATTCATTTAAGTAATTTAGGTTTGTAAATATAGGTATATTATAATTCTATTGTACATGGCTTTAAATATTGTATATTTTAGTTTAGATTTTGCATGTTAATAATAATTTTATTTAAATTTTAAATTACTGTTTACGATAGTCCTTTTGAATGCTGTCGCACGCCTGTAATTGGTGCATAGATAGAATAATAATACCTTTAATTATGTCTTGATAATGTATAATCATATGTGCTGTTGGCGTGTCTATTTTTGTAAAATAAAATAAAATAAAATCAGTTTGGGCTGTGTGTTGATTATTATTAGGCCAGCCAAAGACGAAAGTACCGAACGGATTAATAAAAGAGTTAGAGCAAGACTGACTAAGAGTAGTTTGACGCCATCCATGGTGCTATTATTATGGAGCTTTCGATAGGTGTCCACCCTAAAGATATCATGTATTTATATAAATATAGCGGATATATATTAAGTCTATTTTGTCATTTAGGTATTGTGTGTATTTGTATTATTATTATTTATGTAAGTTAAATAGGTAGTTAGTTTGTATTTTTCGTTTTTATCTTAGATATGTTTTAGTTTAGGTTCTTTCCACATTGTTTTTGTATAGCTTTTTATTGTATTAAAGGAGTTTAAAAACTTTAGTTTTCCACCAAACAAAGGTTGGTTGGAAGAAATTGCTTCTTGGCAATAAGCCCGCCTCTGTATATACTACTTTTAAGTCCATTTTTGTAACTGTTTTTATTATTATACAATAAAGTGTTTATAAAAAAAAAAAAACAGTTACTTAAAGGCTTATTTATTATTTAGTAATTAGGTACTGGTAAAGTTATATCGTGGTAATATTATACATTTAGATGAAACGCATTTAGGACGTACGTATTTACCTTAAGTGGTATATTAGCTTTGCCAATAAGCTCATTATCATGTTTCCCAGTAGACGCTGTAATAGCTATTTCTTTCATGAGCTTTCTTAGCCCCTTCACACCTTTCACTTCGAATATCTTTGTCATCTTTTCTTTCACTGTTTCTGCTGGATCGAAGTCCCTGGAAAAAATATGAGTGGTAGTTATTAAAATGATGATAGGTACGTAACAAGAAAACCGATGCCTAGTAGTACCATCTAGTGCCTATAAGATGCGCTAAGAACCTAAGAAGATGCTTATACAAACGCATCATGGTTTTGCAGGTGACCCTTAATGGACCAAAGCAAAACTAGA
Organism: Plutella xylostella; assembly: GCF_932276165.1. Classification (NCBI taxonomy): domain Eukaryota; kingdom Metazoa; phylum Arthropoda; class Insecta; order Lepidoptera; family Plutellidae; genus Plutella; species Plutella xylostella. The sequence continues at coordinate 5,695,732 of NC_064003.1, forward strand.
GGTCAACAGCTAATAAATTATTAAGAAATTAACGTAAAGTACAAAAATGATCACGTTTCGAAATAATCAAAATGTTCAGCAGGTGAGGTATTAAACTTTACGTTATACAAACACTTGATATTGAACACGCATGCCTCTTCAAAGGTGATTAGTTTAAGTGTTTGTAGGGTATGCTAACAGTAGTTAGTAAGTAGACCATGCTTGAAATATGGCTGGTTATTTTTATTGTTTACTGTGTCGTCAATACAAGAGTAATGAGACTGATCTACTGATTACTAATCTTTATTTACTTACCTGGTTTGTATTTTTTTAGAGGTAATAAGTATGTATAACACTGTTCTAATAAACAAATCAAATATCTGAGTACCTCCCTTAACAGTTTACTGTGCATATTGCATACCTAATACATGATTTTGAATTATGCAGACTGTAAGTACGTAGATAATACCGATAGGTCCGTGTAAACTCGGTAGAGATGAAACACTAACTATAAAATGAACCGTCCTAATAGTAACCGACCGTCACAAGAAGCGTTGGTATATAGCTATGTATCGGGAACACTCGGCCCCAGTTAATTTCTTACAAATAAATAATATTCGCAGTCTTAATATTTACTTACCAAACTTCTAAACAGAGCGAGTCTTCGTGCAAGTTCTCCGGAATAGGTCTGAAAACATGAAATACAACATTAAACACTGGCTGACTGATTTAGTAAACGCAAACTACAAAGATGGCTGTTGCCTGGTAGCTTTCGTATTTTAGTATTTTTAGTGTTGGAAATATACGAGATTAGGTTTAAACCCAGCCAAGAGCAAGGTTTAATAACACCATCGTTAAATTGTTTACTGTTACTACGCACGTGTGGTTTTAAACTCCGCTTAAGTTCCTGATTTGAATTGAATTTATGCAGTCTGTTAATAAATAGTTGCGTATTTTACCTTTTTAACAAAAGATCCAAAATCACTACACTATCGTCACTATCACTATAAAAAAGCGGTTTGCCGCCACTCTCCAATAGTTATTCATACAAGTAGGCAATGAGCACAGCGTTCATTATGCCAAGATTTAACAGATAAGAATTTTATACAAAGTTTATTAACTCATCCTTTTATCTATCTGTAACAAAAAAGAATACTTACAAAGAGAAATGCTCTTCCCATTGAGGATTTAATGTTCCTGATTTTACCGACGTGTTATACCTATGTGACGAATTAGACATTAGGTATATGGTGACAAATGGGTCACTCAAACCGTTCGGATCTTTCGGTACTAGTTCCTTTGCCTCAATAACTTCAACATTGAGCATCAACTCTGGGGGTTCTTTGGCCTCCGCTTGTGTTAGGAGTTGTGAGTGTTTGTCGTTGGCTATCCTGAAGGCTTCTTGGACATAGGACAGCATGGCCAGCTGCCCCACTTCCGTGCTCACGTCACATCCGCCGACATTGTGGAGTATTTCGTATAGTATCTCCAAGTAGAGCTCATCGATCTGTAAAAAAGATTAAATCAAAAAAAATATAGGAAATGTAATTAACTATAGAAATTATAGAAACCAACTGATAATAACAACAATGTTTAAAAGGATTGTTTTGGTTCATCAAGCATTGGTAGTAATTTACTTTACAATTGGGGCATCTCATGGCTATAATTAGAAATTATTCACTGTCTGTTAATTTACACACAGCTACAGTAACTGTCAACGGTATAAGCATTAGTTATCGTAACTTTTAACTTTAGTCAGTAATTTATCAATGTCATGAGCACATCATTTATTTATAAACAAAACAAGTGATACAATAGAGGGTTTACTCGATCGATTTCATAATAGTTTAGTAGCTTTTCTATCCGAGCTTCGCATGTTTAAAGGGTTTGAAGGGTTTTCCGTGAGAAATCCGGGATAAAAAGTAGCATAAGTATAGCATTCAGGAGTAATGTGGAATATTATTACCGTAGGTTTGGTAGTTTTGGAAGTTATGGATGATGATTTAGAGTTTTAACTTATTGTGTCACTAAGTTAAAACTCTCTATAAAAAAAAAACAAAAATTTAAAGCTTTATGAAATACTAGCTGTTCCCGCGCGCTTCGCTTCGCCTTAAAAAGTTTTCCCGTGGGAATTCCGGGATAAAAAGTAGCCTATGTTCTTTCCCAGGGTCTAGACCGTATGTATACCAAATTTCATTCAAATCCGTTCAGTAGTTTTGTCGTGAAAGAGTAACAGACAGACAGACAGACAGAAACAGTTACTTTCGCATTTATAATATTATTAGTAAGGATTTGTCCAATCATAATGCAGATAAAGTCAATTTTATGACGAGCTTAAGTCTTATGATGGCACTTGTTCTAATAGAGCTTTAGTACAACGTAACAGCTGACTAAACACCAATATGTTGCAGCACAGGTACAACACAGTACTTTTTCACAAATCAAAATTTAAAAAACACGCACCGAAGAATCATAATAATAGCGCAATTTCATCGACCAGCCGTGACCCCGAGTTGCCGGGAGGCCTATGTCCTGACACACTTCACATGGACACCCCTCCGCATAGCTTCGACTCCAACCACTAAATGACTCGACAAACCAACGAGGGTGGATAGGTTACCACGGCGCTGCAGAAGCAAACTAAACTACACCCCGGCAAAATTCAAACGTCACAGAACACGATAAATTAGCAACTAGACAACTACTTTTTAAAACGGTCGCGTGAAGCGCAGCCGTGGGAACACTATCGACCCGACTGAAAGCTCTGTAATGCATTAAATTGCTCGGCTGAAGAAGAACTGTGTTCTTTAAACTTGTTTATCGAGTGAGGAAACATGTGTTTACAAGGCGCGGGAAAAATTAACCGATAAAGCGTTTAGTGATGTTTCGCAATCTCCGCTTGGTTCCGAGATGTAGGAGATTAGGGCATACTATCTTTTGAAATAATTAAATGAGAGATGGCTATCATGATCCTAATTACGAACGTTAGCTAATTAAGTCATTTAAGGTTCCTATCCAAAATATAAATAGATAGAAAGTAGTGGTAGGACGTCTTTCCTTTTAGTTTTTATCTTGAAACGACATTTTTATAAACTGGATTCCTGATATTTTCATTTAACAGAATACCTACGTTTTTATTGAGTCAGTCGGTTGTATTTATTTAGGTATAAATACTGAGAAGACTACGTTATGAGTCAGTTACTTACTGGGATAATGAGACTGATCATCATATATCATGCCTACTTACCTACTTAGCTTTCCATATAGCAAATCCATAGTTAACAATCGATAAATAATTAAATTTAGAACTAACGAGAGACAATAAGAATTCGAACATAAAAATAAATGTAAGCGATTAATTGATTACCTTACTAACATCTAACATACGCCTAATTACTATTTTGAAAATATTTACATAACTAATAGGTTCACTTTCCCCTTTCCCCGAACGATCTAAGTTTTTCATCGTCAAACTATTTTTTTTGCATTTGAATCAGGAACACAGTCCTCAGAATAATCAACAACCGCAGCAAGCAATCATTATTATTATTACTCTTTATTGTACAAATATCACAAATCCTCGACCAACGATCCCCATATCATTTGCTCTTCCGAACGCAAAACAAACAACTCACTGTCATCGACTGAATCCGGACGCTCGTCTGCCGCTCCAGAAGGTCCTTCTTCACACCACGGAACTTAGTCCTAGTTAGTGTCCCGTTCATCGTCACCGACAGTCACTGAACCACCCACTCTAAGAACTATGGACTAAAGAGAAATTCCCAACGTCCTCTTATCACGGGTCACGGGCAAGCCGAACAATATAGTGCATATTGGAGCGAATAAAGTCACAACACTTAAGCACAGCACTCGGAAGAGTTCATAATGAGCGAAAGGGAATGTGAGAGTGAGCGCAGACCGGGAGGAATTATTTCAGGTGGGTGGTTGGCGCTGCACTGTCTTGAGACCGGGACAGCAGTCGTACTCCGCCAGAATCTATTTTTGCAGGCGCCGCTCTAACCAGCCAGTGCGAACTCGACTCAATAAAAAAAGTTTACTCCCATTGATACGTCTTACCTCATTTTATGTTTGCAGTTTTCACATTTTGAATGCAGCGTTTGTCGAGGAATAGGTAGATAACATTATATCTGGAGTTTTTTGGACTTTCTTGGAGCCGTAAAGCTGAATTGTTTAATAAGATGTAGTGCTTGTGGTAGGTTTATCATTTCCCAACTCCCAATGTCATAAGAACGATAAAATTTCAATGCTAAATTAAATCTAACTCGATAGGCCAATAAATCCATCCCCTGACGTAAAAGTTTGATAATAAAGTTCCAAATGTCTATGCTAATGGATAGTTTAGGATTTACGATCCACTCGAATTCAATGTAGCCAAAAGAAATTGTTTAGCACGAGATTAACTGCAATTTGCAGGTTCATTTAAGATTCCATCCACTGACTTCCTGATTTTTTCAAAGTTAAATAAATCATCATCAGTACCATTTAATATGAGACACAGGAGCATCATCAATTTATCATAATCACGCTCAATGAAGTCACATCGATTCAAACAATTAATAAAATAATCCTACGCGCAATCACGACAATAGTTTTTCTGGTCACATAAAATTTGCATAATAAAATCAATAAACCACAACCACTACCTATACGAGTATACGAATGATTCAATACTTTAGTTACCATAAAATATTATTCTTATTCCCTATGCTTCATATTTCTCTTCAGTACATAATCAGAATATTTAAAAAATACCTCCATATCGCACGTGCCATCGTGTACTAATCTCAGCTTGTAACGATTAAACATTTTTTTATTAGTTTTATGCTTGTTAACAGGAGCCAAAGCTCGGCGGTTTGAGATTGTTTATTTTAATACCGATTACGTAAACAACACTCAAACGGAAACTTCTGATATAGAGTACCATGACGGTACTTACAAGCATGATTTTATAGTAAAATTACTAACTAACACAAGTCAAGCACCTCTTAAATCTTTAGAGTGCTATTGAATATGTTAGAGAAGGTACAGATAGCAAGAGTGGATTTAGTCATGTAATTAACGACTGCTGAAAGGAACTTACCCGTTTGATCTTACTGAATAAAGGGTAACTACAAGAAATAGATTTTAGAACCGAGATAAAGAATCGAAAGCAATAAAACACTCAATACGTGTAAAATCCTCACTTTATGCAATTTGATAAAAAAAAATAAAGCTATGTAGTAAGTACAGACTTTGTTAATAAAACCTATTAAAGCTCTAACCGCAATTAAACATAAATTTGTAATCAAGTGTTACTGCAAGTGTATCACTTCATAGCTGTGATATCAAGGCTAGGGGTGATTGCTCTGGAATAGCCTAGACATTACATTTATAGACGAGAGCTGCAGTCGACAGCTATTTAGTAGAATCGACGCAACCCTGACAAAGGAGTTGACGAAATAGAACGGAGAAATTAAGAAAAGTAAGTGGCATATTGCCAAGACGTAGTGTGACGGAACTCCAATGTTAGTTGTTGCCTTGTTGCCATTTGAGTTATGGCCTTGAATCTTACTGAGTACTTAGGTACTTACCAAAGAAAATAGAGTAGGTAGTTAGTAGATATATTATGGTAAATTGGTAAGTATTTTCTATGTCTTCTTCCATGTTTCAAGCTACTAGTAGATGGGTAGCCAATAATAAATAGTGCCCGAGTCAAAAATAAATAAATAAGAACTAGTTAGTTTGGAATATTTAGGTATACATGAGTAGATCACGGATTAAACAATTTAAACATGTCACGCAATAGTACATTGTTCTGCAGATAACCAATAATAAACCTACAATTCAATTCGACAACAATAGATACAAGTAGTTGTTACAGAAGTACCTACCTACATACAAAATACTATCTACCAAGTGAAATATATCTCACTTGCAATACGTCAATGATAACATTATTGGCTTTAAATCATAATTCAAACTCAATCTTAAAACATTCGCAGATTTAGAATTCGCATTCAATGGAGATGGATTTAAGAAATTTAGTTCCATAACCAGCATCGATCATTGCATCAAAATGGTAATAAACGATTCACTATGCACTGAAACTCCTTTTGGACGAGTGCCCAGTGAAATGAAAATGCAACGGGGCGATGTTAAAACAACAAAATATTTAGGATACGCGACCCACATTCAAAAATACGTGACAGTAACCCAATGTCTAGTTCAACGTGTGGTGAAACCGTTAAAACATACAGAAATAAAATAACACGCTTATAAACGTTTTAAAAATATAACATTGCAACATAACAGATGGGCCCTTCTTCTAATGGAATCGGATTATGAGACGATGAAAAGGTTATGGCTGTTTCAATTGGGATAAAAGTTTCTGTACTATTTGGTATATACTTCAACTAAGCCTTGGGATGTGATTGATTGTTACGTGTTCAATTTCGTTTAGCAATAACCAATAAGGGCAGGCTTTGAAACTACAGAACCCATTTCAACACATACTTATTTACTTAACTAAGTATTATAAAAGAAGAACTAATTGAAGAATAATAATTCTTCAATGCTATAGGCTACTTTTTATCCTGCAACTTCCACAGCAAACCCTTTAAAACTATTCCCCTTATTCATAAAAAAGTTACTGGACGCTTTAGCTTTACAATTTGATAATATAATTATATTTTTTTGTGAATAAGGGGGCAACTCTACAAGTCTATACTAAAATAAACAAAAGAAAACTCACATTCCACCCAACAGCTTCCGCATAGAGGTCTATCTTATCTGGATCCTCCGGCTCAGAGTCAGTATCTAGCAGGGTTTCATTCCCGCTGTCGGAGTCTCTGGCCGGGCCTGGAGCCTCTCCCTGCAGGTCCACATCCACCCTCTTCTCTCCATCTTGTTCTTCATTCTCTATAAACGGGGCGAGTGGTGTGGATTCTTCGAGCTCAGCCTTACGCGACGCTTGGCGCAGGATCGAACCGAAGCGCTCGAAGAAACTGTCGTCTACTTCTTGTATTCTGTAAAGAATGATGGTTGGGTTTATTTGCTGAAAGTGGGCTAATATGGTAAGTAGGAAGGTTTTATGTTTATGGGCAACTTACCTAATGATCGGAGATGCGGAAATGTGTGTTGGAAAAGTTTATGTAAGGGAAAGAAATTCAAAATACGTAAATTGAATTACAGTATAGTTTATTTTTTTAACAAAACACAATAACAACCTATATATAAATGCTGTAAATTCGATAACATAAATAACGTAAGTATAGATAAAAACAATTAAAATGCTTGTACTTTACAAATACAAAAAAAAATATGACAACTTAAAGTGTAAAGCAGTTTAAAAATATAATTTAGACGACATTTTTACTGTAACCAAACACTTATTTTACAGAATGTAATTTTTATGATCCTACATTATTATACCATTAACTTTATAGTTACAATAGTGGAAGACTGGGAATGCTTTTTGTACTGATCACTAGTTTTTTTCTTAACTAATATTAATTAACTATTATAGTATTATAGGAACTTAAGAAAGAAAATTACACAATAATATGGCAACAAAGACATCAGACAGCAATAATTAATATCTTTTCTTAAATTACACATTTACTTATCTAATTCAGATATGAGAGTGTATTTTAAATCAGTATATTCTTCAGCTCCATGCTTGCCACCCTCGCGGCCGATGCCCGACTCCTTCACTCCACCAAATGGAGCCTCCGAGGTGGATAGGATACCATCATTGATAGCCACCATTCCAAACTTCAATTTCTGTGACATCCGGAATGCCTGGCTCAAGTCCTTGGTGAAAAGGTAAGATGCCAAGCCACTTCTAGTGCTGTTGGATATTTTCAATGCTTCTTCCTCACTTGTAATCTTAATACAGGAGACTACAGGGCCAAAGATCTCTTCATTGTACACTTGCATATCTGGACTGACATCCACTAGCAGGGTGGATTCATAAAACTTGTTGCCAATGTCTGAGGCAAACTTCCCCCCAATGAGTGCTTTAGCACCCTTAGAAATAGCATCATCCACCATTGATGATACTTTCTTAGCCTGCATGTCATTGACCAGAGGTCCACAAGTGACTCCCTCTTTTGTACCATCACCCATGATGCATTTCTTGTTGATTCTTTCCAAAAATCCTCTGACAAAGTCATTATAAACTTCTTCATGAATAAGGAACCTGTTGGCAGCAATACATGCTTGGCCATTGTTTCTGAACTTGGCATTCATGGCATGATCCAAGGCATTGTTAAGGTCAGCACTCGGCATCACTATGAATGGTGCATTACCACCCAGCTCGAGGGATACTCTCTTGACTCCTTTAGCTGCCATCCCATACAGAATCTTACCAACATGAGTTGACCCTGTAAAAGATATGCAGCTAACAATATCATCTTCACAAAGTACCTTTCCGACAGCAGAGGCATTCTTCCTGCTGGTGGTCACCACATTGATGACACCTTTAGGCACTCCAGCCTGGTCGGCCAGCTCCGCAGCTGCTAATGCGGCCAGGGGAGTGTCTTCCGAGGGCTTGATCACACAAGTGCATCCAGCAGCCATAAGGGCAGCTACTTTTCTAGTAATCATTGCAAATGGGAAGTTCCATGGTGTGATTACTGACACCACACCGACTGGCTCCCGTGTCACTAGAACTTGCTTGTTTGGCCACGGGCTTGGGATTATCTCTCCATTTAGATGTCTGGCAGTATCAGCAAACCACTCTAAGAATGAGTTTCCATAGGCAATCTCTCCCTTGGCCTCTGCTAATGGTTTTCCTGACTCAGCTGTGACTATTTCGGCCAGGTTGACGGAATTTTCTTGACACAGTTGGAACCACTTCCTGAGAATGCTGGCTCTTTCCTTAGCCGTGGTGTTGCGCCATGTTTCAAAGGCCTTTGATGCAGCTTCTAGAGCATCCTTGGCGTCTTTAGCTTCCATGTCTGGAACTTTGGTAATTTCGGCATCGTTCGCGGGGTTCGTTACAGCGAACACTGATTGGTTGGATGCAGACACCCATCTGCCGTCCACGTATGCCTGACACTTCAGTAAATGCATTTTTCTTATACCAGTCACTAACACCTTATACTTGTGTGTCAATCCGGCACGTAATAGATCCATCATGTAATTACGTTTTCCCCAGCCGGTGCTATCGTTATCACAAAACGACAGTCAATTTGCAGTCAAGGCAATCTAAATGGGTAGCAAGTATTTCAATAGCAAATTATACAATTGAATTGATAACGATTCACTGCTTTTGATAACGATTACACACTTAACTAAAATTAAGACTTCGTGTATTTGCTGAGTTAGATTGGAATATAAACACAAAATTCACAAAAACATGAATTTGATTGAGTGGAGTTGGAGTGGAGCTAATGACGTGACTGACTGACACTGACAGTGACAGTGCGCATGACATATTGACAACTTGTATATCTGTCAGATGTACGTCAAACATCCACACAGAATAACCTACACCCGCTGAGGATTGCATACGATTCTATGCGCTATTGCTATTGGTATAAAGAATATAATGGCTCGGCATATTTTGTGTTATACGTTCCTTTCTACGAAAAACATTCATTTTAAAATACATAAGATTGTAACTAAATGAAATCGATTTATTAAATAAAACAGAATAAAATTTGATCTACGACTAATAAACCTAAACTAAAATAGTACCTATAAATATTAAAATATTATAAAACTACCTAACTACCTACCTTAATAGATAAAAAATATTTTCTAGGTCACCGCCGTCGTTTGGCAAGGTTCCCAAGAGGCTGGCCGCATTACCCCGCTGAATGGCGAGGCTTATCCTTTCTATTGTTTTTTTTTCCAAGCTATAATTATTTACAAATAAGTGGAATTATGATAAGTATAGGTTATTGAATACGTCACTACATCCTTACAACTTAACTTAACTAAATTCCTAAACGCCTGTACAGTTCTAGCACGCACATTATTCAAAAGTTTCAAAACTGAGTGTTCGTAAAATATTAGATTTCAGGCGCTGCCTGTTAAGCCTGTTTCTAATAACGTTATAAATATAAATATTCGTTATTATAAGATTCTTTGGGTGACCTAACTACGATCTATTATAAAAAATAAATAAGTAGGTAAGCACTCAGTAAGTACTTAACTATTTTTATACTTAGCTAATGCCCGTTTTCACCAAGACATCCTAAACAGTCATATTACTAAAAGTTTCTTAAGCTAAGAGACTTCTTAAATGCACTCCCTACGTAAATTCATTTTCACCAAGCTAAGAGCTCCCTAGCAATCCGTCACCTAAATACTAGTGATGTTTTTTACCGATTCAATTTCATTCATTCATTTTGCTGTCAACATTGGCTGTTAGTCAATTGTCTATGCTTTTAAAAGTATAATATTTGTTGACATCGCCTTATTTATTACGTTTTGTTTGTAAATAAAAAAACGGAAATTGTAAAGAAGAAAGAAAAGAGAAGAAGTATAATTTAATAAAGTGCAGGAAGCAATGGCGGAAAATAGAAAACGCGGATAATTATTATTTTCTTGAAACTTGACTATTTTGAAGAAATCCACCTTTGCTTTGCTCTGTTCTGCTAGGAAACGGAACTTGAAGAAGAAGTGGCAGAGCGCAATATCATTAGCAACTGATTCATTGGTGGAACAGAGTGTTGACGAGTGTAATAAAATAATATGTTTTAATTTAAATTAAATACATATTTTCACATAAATAACAATGGTATTATTAATCCTGGAACTCAATATTTGAGTACCTAGTAAGGAGGAAAAGGACACTTTCTTTACTTAATCTGGACCTTCGAAAAAAGTTCAAGTATCCAAGATGTTACTCCATATTTTTTTTTTGTAAAATGCTATCTCTCGACATCTTTCACGTAATTACATGGTCGAATACACGATCTGTAATTAATTCTATAGCCTCAATAGCATCAATATATCTAATTTTGAGTGGCTAGAAGTATATTTGCAAACAAAAAAACTGTCACTTATCTTTAAGAGGCCGAAATTGCACCTCCTAAATTTAGGAAGTCCCTAACGGATTTAAATGACAGTTTGTCAGTGGTGAAAACCATTCTACGCTTAGGAGATCCTTAAAATGAGTTAAAAGTTTCCTAAAATTTAGGATGTCTTGGTGAAAACGGGCATTAAGTATATTATCCTAAGTACGCATACGTCACTAAGCAATAGGTACCTAGGTCGTAACGATTGTCGTCGTTAGGTGGGTCTTGGGTATTATCCGTCAATAAAGTCCTAAAAACCCCAGAGATCGACGTCATCGGGTTACAATACGTGAATCCCATAATATCTCTTATCAACATCGTCTACGTAGAAGATGAGAAGAATCTCTAACCTAGTTACCTAAGTCATTCATTGGTTATTTAAAACATCTTACTTGTTTTCACGATGCTGATCTACTTCGGATTTCTGCCGCTGTAACTGCTCATAAAATCCTTTCCACATTGATTCTTCATCCATTCTGCCGGTTTTATTTTGCTTATTCACACGGAACGACTTGCTTCACTCAAAGAAGTGGCCGAATCGGTTAAGCCGCCTTCTTGACTGTGCCGGCAACGTTACCATAACAATCCTGAGATGCAAGACCACTGATTCACGAGCACAAAACCCGCGATGACGCAAACTCCGCAAGTAAAACGAATTTCTTATCGGAATAATCTTCCAGTTATACTGTTGCTACTCTGAACTTTATCCCAATTAAACTTGACACTCGCACTGACTCTTAACCGAAGATCAGACACTTGTTGGTTAGAAAACTCGTGTTATGTTAACCCCGGAAGTATGTCGCGGTACCGTTTGTTTTGATACAGTCAGATCGACTGGTTCGGTCGCACTGACGTAATACCGACAGAGATGGAAGAAGCGAGCTCCGCGCAGTACGCCTCATGCCATGCCACTGGCTTGCCAACTGGCCCGCACTCTATAGCACACGCGGTTTTGTTAATGCAACACAATCAAATAGGTAAACAAAGGACAGTCACACGTCGTGTAGCACATTACCTATGCAATTTGGAATAAGTACTCGTAACTACATTATACAAATATGCCCAGCACCTATAGGTATAAAGACACAGTTACCGTGCTGCAATAATTAGAAGAATAATTTATGTTAATAACTTGACTATTACCCCAAATATTCACAATTGGTCTAGATCAGGAAGTTAGTAATGAATTCGAATTGAAGTGGCGACGCGACGTATGCGCTATTCCTACAATACACTGAATGCGCATTGTGACGATATGCAATGCATGTTGCCTTTAAGGGAATCAGTCAATTAATCAGCCCACTCATTAATCTAGGTCGGGTTTCTTTATTCGTCATAGGTACCTAAATCTAAAGAAAAACAAAATAGTTAAGTCTTCAAAACTTGGTTAATATTTTAGAAAGACTTGAGGATAATTCTAGAACCTCTCTTATAAATGGCATTGAATAAAATAATTAATGTCAGACCATCCTCTAATCACCCACTGCTGGAAATAGGACTTTACAAAAAGATTGTGCTCGGCTCACCAGATTCATGCTACCGGTTACCTAACTACCTGTCTAAGGTCGTTGGATTTGCGGGCTGGAGGGCTTCCCACGCCACGTTTGTCTGTTCGTGGTCTCCGCAGCTTCGTCTCATATTGCTATAACTTTAAACATTGATGCATTGCATAAAAATGAATCATCGCATTATTATATAGCAGTGGCATCCTACTCCTACTAACCAGTCGTAGGTAAAGTTGATGATGAAGTTAGTGATGCTGATGACACATTTAGGTACTTGTGACAAATCGGTACGCACGCAGGTAACTTTGAAAAGTTTCAGAGTCGATTTTCACTTTTTTTCAATACGGAATCGTCCTTATATAGCTTATGTTTATTTTTAAAGTTTCAGTGGTCGTTACTGATCATTGTAAAAACATTTCGTAGGTACTCAGGATGTGACGTAAAAGGTAAACAACCTTTTCTTTTTTCGGTCTGTTGTAAAAAAAACAGTTCTTAATTAAACAAAAAAAGGTAAGTTCCTGTTGAGTTAGATGTAGGTACTATAAATGGGTGGTCAACTTGACGAAACAACTTCCTTAGTCCAAGGCCGCTATGATGTGACTGGGGTTCATGGGCTTTCGTGTCAATGTAAAATTGTAACGAACGTAAATCTGCAAGGTTATTTGAAATTATGATTATATAGAACATGATCACATAAATCTACATGTAGGTATAGCCGCGGCTTGTATAAAATCTAGTACCTAGCTATAATTATTCCATTATAATTTTAGACGATACGGCGGTTATCAATATGCAAACAGTTACATCACTGAAACTGTGATGTGAATGTTCAACTGTTCATCAGTACCTCAACTGACGGAGATATGTCATACGTAGCAAAGAATAACGTAAAGCCTTGTAAACGTATGTATCGTTAGATAGCCGAATGTGTCCCGTACTATACTGTAAAATTAATCATCATATGTACATTATTATGTGCATGGCCTCATTTTAAGGATTAATGTATTTGTATACGCAATGTTTAGGTGTATAAAAAACAAACTTACGTACTTAGGTATGTAGGTATTTTACTACGTCATTTCCTACTATAAGATAAAACATGTAACAAAAACTTTAAAGATGCTAGGCTAAAGCTACTGAAGAATTTTATTATGTTATGATGAGTTCGGATTCTATCCATTTCCAACGCTCGATCAAAAAAGGCGACCCAGAATGGAACCTCGTGAATTTGAGCATGAAAAACCTGCGTACTAGAACCATAGTCTATACCAAGTGTAAATAAACAATAAAAATAATATATCTTCTCATGTGAAGAGCTGAACAAAAACTCACTTTTTACAGCAGCATCGTGAGCTGCCGAATGTTTCAGTTTCCTGAAGCTTCTTATAAGCCACCGTCCAGGCACTTTTACGAACTTCTGAATACTTCATTTTAATCACTTTAATCAGCGTAACTTTGTAAATTCTTTGTATTTTCCAGGATCCGCAGGACACAGAGAACTAGCTGTATTCCTTAAAAAGTTAATGGGACTTTCACAGCACAAGCACACTTACTTCTTACACCGACACCGGCCGGTGGCTTCGACTTCCTTTTCCCCGCTGCAACAACATTTCCCACTACCAAGTATTTCTTGTTCTCTCAGTTTTCTATACACAAACATCCACGGGTCACTCTGAATTTTCTTATTCATTTTTTCAAACAAAAAATACAGTAGCTGAACACTTTAGCACAAGATGCTATATACTAAACAAATGAATAAATTATGTTGTAAACCTATTTCCTTCAAACTTATCTTGGTGTAAAAAGTCTTATGTAAATTGTTTTTCGAGATAGTTAAATAATAATATCACGTGAAGAGTTCATGAAGGTTTCACGATTTCAGGTCACCTACGGAGGCATTCGCGGCAAAACTGAGCGGCGTCGCGGGTTGACCGTGCCTTTATTGTCTTGGGAACCTTTTTTTCTATGGTTCCCCCGGCTCAGTCGGCGTAAGACCTTTTTGCGTGACTATTGTTAGAGTTCCTTGCATAGAGGATGTCAAGGCATGTAAGAGTTCAGTGAACTACTATAAAATTCGCAATTACGCAACGTATTTTATAACTTTAGTTACTTTTCCAAAATATTGCCGCATGATTTAAAAACAAACATTTTAATTGAAGTTTTATGTTTAGCTACATTGTTTATTAGTTAATAGTGCAATTTATAATCTGCCCAAGTATTTGATTTTCCATGAATTATAAATTAAAGATACTGAACCACATGAGAGTATTAAATGGATTAATGAATAGCATCCAAGTAATTAATTGTGTAACTCGTAACAAAGAAGGAAAAACCAACTTTAAATACAATATCATAATTAGTTCAACCTGACTAAATTCAGAACAGGAGTTTGTTATGGTATAAAATTTGCTACGATGGCTAGAATACCAATAAAAATATTTAATAATAAATGTTTTAGGCCCTAACCAGCCAGCCAGCACCAAAAGTGCTTTACATATAATCTACACGGATGGAATAACTCCAGTAAGAAGCACTTTTAGTATTCTTAGGTACCTAAATAATGTTTTGTAAAGGAGTTTCCCTCACATAAATGGTATCTAATTAATTCTTATGACAGGTAGGTCCTTATAGTTATAATTATTTCAGTGAGACAAAGAGATGTCTTAAAAATTATCTCCGACGCTCCTATTATCCGATGTTACCTTGTTAATTACATAATAGGTTGTAATCATGTTAACATAGGTCATGCCGTGAGAAATCGAGCCCAGGTACCTACACTACATATAACCTTAAACTTTTTTTAACCTGTTGTGCCCCACTGCTTTATATAGTTTTTCCCTGGGTCTTCCACCTATCCCTTACATGGGCCTCCTCACTCCAGTCCCCAAAAATGCCTTAGTTATACAAATAATATCAGTTCTGATTGACACAAGTCTCTACGAAAATATAATGTTTTTTTTCATACAAAAGAATTCAACGAAAGCAAGTTCCCAAAACAGGTAGCGCAGAATGTATTTTTAGGTCGCTACACAAAAGATCATTTAAAAAAAATAAAAATCTATGCAAGTAGTTAATTATACATATATTTTATATCTATACCTACCTAATTTTAAACTAATTAATATTTTATGTCTATAATTAACAATAATTTGTGTATAAAATACGTATAATGACAATTGCCATTTATAGAGGTCATAGGCTGACATTAAAAGGATAACGGGCAAAACTGTATGGGATACGCCTTACCCACCGATCAATTACGACCAGATGTTTGTTGTTAAATTTCTTATTACTTAGTTTAGTTTTAATTTCCTATTACTATGGGGGCTAGTCTCAATTCATTGTGGGGAAAATGATATGTAGGTACTGGCCATATGTTGTAGGTGTACGACGCGTCATACTAACTAAAGCTCAGCCTATACGAGTTAAACTTGGAGTGCGCCTGACACTTCATTATAGCATCTGCCTCCTAATTTAATAAACCTATAATTATCATATAAGGAACTATACCATTTTCCCCACAATGAATTGAGATTGGCCCCCATAGTAATAAGAATAGAACAGAATATATATATTTTTTTTATTAGACGTAAAAGAATTATAAATTATATAAATAAATAACATAATTATATTAAAAAACTCTATCTTTCTAAAACACTCTATCTACATCTAAAACACTAAGAGCGGTGGTAGCTCAGTCGGGTGAGCGCCCGCTTCTCACGCAAGAGATGCGGGTTCGAATCCCGGCGCTGACATGTACCAATGAGTTCTTTTAACTTAAGTACAATGTATACCATCGCTCTTACGGTGAAGGAAAACATCGTGAGGAAACCTGCATATCGTGATTTAGCACATCTAGATATGTGAACCCACCAACCCGCAGTGGACCAGCGTGGTGGGAAATGGTCCAAGCTTAGGAAGGCAGTTTAGACCTTGGGGATATGCACAAAGGTTCCACTCGAGAGAGCCAGGTGCAGGAACTGACACCCCCACAGAGAATAGAATAGAATAGAATGGATCTAAAACACTACACATAAGTATAGTTTAATACAGAGTTACTTTACAAAGTACGTCATTTATATGTAATCTTTATCATTATCTGATGGTGATGGCGCGGCAGCGGCGCTACGCATTATGCTATAAGTAGTTATATTTTTCATTCCATTGTTTTCCAATCGCTTTATATACCTTGTTTACTATGATGTATTTCTGTATGAATGTGCCAAACATCCTAACGCCTAGATACCTAATCAAGACATACGACTGGACCTAAATATTTCCAGATTTCTAATTGACCGACCCTTTAAGGTAACCTAATCAACCCACTGAAATTATAGTTAGGTGTTTTATGTGCTGATTAATTCAAACAAAAGTAATAATTTGTACTTTTAATCATTTATTTATCATTTTCTATAAACATTATTAGTAGGTAACACATGTTTTGAATTATAAACGTAATAAGTAATAATAAATATTTACAAAATAAGTAACTATTAATAATTATGTGTGCTAAAATCACAGTTACACAAAATATCTTTACAATGAAATATGTATAAAATCCTTTTTATAAAATCCGTTTGCTGTTTATAAAATTATAATTACTTCGCAGTAGCCCTTGATTATCAAATGTATTAATTACAATACATTGTTATCGATAACCGTTTATTTCAGGCTAAAACAATGAGAAGGGTAAACTACCTCTCTCTGTTACTGAGGTCAAACTTAGGCTAGTTTAGTCAACATATTTCTTAAATTTAAGTGATAATCACTTTATATGCAATCAATTAAGAAATCCATAAACATTTTCTGTCGACTGTACTTTGCGATAAGAAAAAAAATACAAACAAAAATGAACCTTATCGAAATTATGAAATTCGGGTCGAGTTTGGCCGGGTCGAGTGTGGAATGGGGCGAGTCTGGCTGGACCCATCAAATCAAATAGGTATCTTTGCTGCATAAGGCTTTATTTTCATCACAGCTTTTTACAGAGTCAGTAAAATTCAATTGCAAAAATATCTCATTACAAATACCTACTTAATTAAATTTCAAGAAGGTACAAAAAAACGATTTTACTTTGTCACGTCTTTGTCGAAAGCTGATAGGGTACGTTAATCTCAGGACTCGCTGAATTAAAGAGAAAGATATTAATATGTACTTATGTTTACTTATTATTTATATATTTTTATACTTACCTAGCTACATTGTTGAAGAACGAAAGATTATGTTGGTGTATTTACCTATATAATAAAGTCTATGTCCGTTAGTATATAAACCGGGCTATTCACAGGACATAGTTATATTAGCTAATTATATAGGAAATTCCTCTAAAAGTATTTTTTCTGATATTCACATCAAGATTTGCTATGACGTTGCTAGACGTACCTACCTAATTCAATTAGTAAAATCTAAAAAAGGTGCTGAGACTAAAGTAAGCACATCGAAACATGAGTCAATTTTGTGACTGTGATCTAGTTTTTGTAGCCAAAATACCAACCTACAACAACGTAATACATAACATACAAAAACAAACACTCCATAATAATTAGTGCAAATTAAATCTACGTTCAAGAGTTTTTACCAAAAATTTAATCAACGATGACGAAGCGACAGGATACCTAACTTTACTATACCTACTCTATTTCTTTGTCCATTTTCCTGTTATGAAACATTTTCTGTTCAGAAAAACTCAGGTTACTACATTCAGTACAGACGAACCTTAGGTATAACTGCTATAAGTAACGACACACTGCCATTAGACGAAGTCTTTTGTGTGCTGAATGACAAAGTGAGTTTAAGTGAGCCACTCATGCGCTTGATATTATACTTATAATTTAATATAAATTATAAGTATAACTATGGCTACTTCGTAGGTATCTAGGTACTACCGTCTGCCAAAACGGATGATTAACACTAGACGCATAGACTGTGGCAGGTCAAAAACTTATGCTTGGCGACTCTAGCTCATACAACGATTAATATTTTTATGTGCACGCCTGAGTAAGAGTAAGATGTATTTTCCTCATTCTTGGAGATTGACGTGCTCTTTGCTTTGTTATCTGATATGAGTCGGTAGCAGGTGCATTACAATAATTAATAACAATATAGGTACTTAAACCTACTTACTGACTTCAAAGTAAGGTAATTTACTAAATAATTACAAGCATAAGGTATACGCGATTGACAACAACGCCCATAATTACGTTATTGTTCAATACCCGTGGAGACTAGACCTAGGTATATACCTAGGTAATTAAACACCTTACTCAGACTTGTTATAATGCGCGGGATTCTATATTAAGTAAATACAATTAGCTACTGTAATCGGAAATACCATTGTCATGTCCCAAGTTTTCCCCAACATTTGCAATTTCCTAAATCAATTCACACGGTGGGTATAATTGATTTCACAAATATGGTATTGTTTTATCTAAATTTAGACCATGGAACCCTATAATGAAAAGTGTGTTAAAAAAAGTAGAGGTCTGGGTCCAGCAGTAGAAAAGAATGAGCTATTAAAACAAGTATAGATAGGTCCTTAACAGAAGGGTTTTGATTCCTGCGTTGCAGACTGTTTTGTATACAAATATCAACCAACCTATGTCATCAAAGTAATAGGTATATTATGTCACAATCGTAACTACTCGTAAAGGTTTATACTCGCACTGTATCTAGGATCCATATAAAGGTAATTGGTGGATAAACTTGAACAATAGCTTTCTCAAACATTAGATCACATGATAATATGACAAAGATAACAGATTATGGAGCAAATACGATGTATTCGTCAGTATGTGTCAAGACCTTAGCATATCTGATAGAAATAACATTAATTCAAATTAATTAAAATATACTTTGTCGCAACTCAACTCAACATTACTACCCATCACGTCTCCAACTCTCCATTGATAGGGCAAGGGTATCCTTCCAATGAAGGAAGGGTTTAGGCGTAGTTCACCACGCAAGCCCAGTGCGAAATGGTGGACCCCAACACAGGCAAGCTTGTGCTGAGAGAGTTGTCGGGTAAGTGGTCAACCCGACTGTCAGATGTTTTCAAGCTACCCGAAGGCCCCTGACTAGGCTGTGGATTGCTCCCGAAACAGCAACGCACGGCTTAAAGCACAGAACACGGAAGTGCGCAGAAAACAACCACTTAAAATGGGTCACCCATCCGATGACTAACTTTAATGATCAGTTACGGTCACTGAGCTACCTCGACTATGGACGCTTCAACTCAACTCAGTTCATGGTAATTCCCTTTAAAGGATAGCCTGTTAAAATTTACAATTACCCATCGAAGCAGTGCAAGGCATTGAAATCCTTATGCTCCTGTCCTTACGGTATGCCCGCAACAGACGGAGCTAACTATGTTTTTTCCGCGTCAACGCCCGCCATTCTCAACTCAACGTATTCATTGCTTATCGGGGTTCTTTGTATGTTTGCAATGAACTGTAGGGTACTGCTTATAGAACAAACACGGCTTTGTGAACTGAGTCAACTCTCATCCAAGTCATGATAGTCGTTTGAAATGATGCATCAAATACTAAATAGATGCTGAAAGGAAATGAGGAAGGAGACACAAGCTATATTGCATTTTCTGAAACCATTTTAAACTAAGTGTATCATAATTTTTGACAGTTATATTAAGTAGGTACATCTAATTAAGGAGAACTAGAATACGGGATGCAGTTGATTGGCCAAAAATGTCCTTAAGTAGGTCCATCTTGAGTCAGATTTACCTGCTCAAGTGAGAGAAGTTAAACTTTACCTTAGTTCCTTATTGAAACTAGAATCACGCTATATTCGTGAAATAATTCCGCACAATATACTCACAAAGTTCGTGATAAACTTTAAAAGTACGTAGGTACTTCTGGTTCAATGTTATGGTTATGGTCGACTGTATTTTGGTATTACGCAACCTTACCTATTGCTGTAACAGTCACGGCCATTTGATTACTCAGCCCGTATTTTTTATTAAACCTACCTTTATTGCATACATTTGGCTTATCTACTTGCATTACCAACTATGTTTGAGAATACAATGAAACAGTGAAATTGCCCTTACAACTAACCACCAAGTAACCAAGATTCAAGTTACTAAGTTAGCATGTATATACGGTACGGTAAAACCCCCTGAATCTGGTCACAGGTAGTTACTTAATTTATACATTTATAAATATTGACCAAAATGGAAATTCCCTACCCGCCACAAACCTAAAACACAACGTAAACAATAAGTAATAATTTATTTTTAATCATTTTTTAATTATTTTTATCATTTTTTAATTATTTTAATCATTTTTTAATTATTTTAATCATTTTAATTATTTTAATTAATGTGACTTTGACGTGTAATGTAAAAACTTACCAATAAATATGTTTCAATGTTTCAATGTAAGTCAATGATCTATAGATCTTTATACAACTACTTACGCCATCTAGCGAGCTGTGTGAATACTATTTGCTCATCGGACGTTTCACGTAGTACCGCAGTAAAATGCAGCGCTTACATTGTAAGGGATTTTCAGTATGAAACTTTTATTTAATTATGAAAGTTTCTATGATATTTATCTGAAGGTAAGAAGTGCCTTCCAATTCCTTCTGAGATGTTTTGTTAGTAGTTAACTACATATACCTAGTTACCAAGTGCATGTTTTTTTGTGTCATACTTAATAAAAAAAAAAAAAAAAAAAAAAAAAAAAACACGCACTCACGCCTTGTACTAATGTACTCCCTTGCGGGGTAGGCAGAGGTGCATTGCTGCACCCACTTTTCGCCAGAGTGTTTTGTTAGTCCCAATGTAATAGGGGGCGGGCCTATTGCCATTTTACGGGCACATCCAGGACCCGAGAACAAATATCTGTGTTTAAACAAATATCTGCCCCAGCCGGGAATCGAACCCGGGACCATCGGCTCAGTAGTCAGGTCACTAACCACTACGCCATTCGGTCGTCTTACTTAATAATTACAATATATTTCGATTGAAATGTGAAATAAGTTGCGTGCATGTAACTAATAAAAATAGGCGGTACCTGCCTAATATGCCTTGTGTATTAATAACAGGATTCAATGTCTCAATCTAATTGACCGTGTCCATAATTTCATTAGTCATGCTAGTTCAACTGTTATCGCTAAGCACTTGAATTTAAATTTGTAAATAATGTAAAGTAATACCTAGTCGTTTCTACTTGAAACTTGTAAAGTAATCACAAACTCATAATTACCTAAGTTTTGTGTTAATATCTTGAGTATCGTTTATCGATATAAGTACTTAAGTACCCTAGTATTCATTCAATAACAGTGTACCTAAATCAGTGTAGGAACGAAGAAATAAAAATCAATGTAAATTTTAACTGCTTCTTAAACCATGGTATACCTACCTACATACCTCTAGTACCTATAGTTCGATGAAGAAAAATTATTGGTTGTGAAGACTTATAAAATTGAGAAGCTCTTCCTTTTTCCAAGTCGGTTAAAAACGAGGCCTAAAAATCAAGCGAGAATTTTTTTGAAAGCTTAGGTACTTGTGAACTACAAATGAAACGATAATTTTTATTTTAACTTCAAACACAATATTTTAAGTAAGTAAATCACATCCGCTGATTACAGCAACTGCACTTTGATTGCACTTAATCATAATAATGATTGGTAACATTGGAATGAGTACATAGAGGAAATTTTATATGGAAAATTATCTCGTTGATGTAAACAATAAGTATGTAATTAATTAGGTCGTCTTCAGTCCATAGACATAAGTGCTTGGTTAGAAAATTGTGACGCAATCGGTAATAAAACCTAACTAAATTCCTAGCCAATTAAAATATACAGAGTGTTTCGCTTATTTTCCCCAGTCTATCTACACTTTCGACTACTACCCTCAGCTTTATTATTTATTATACTTATTTATACACATACTATAATATTTTGTACATAAGTACATCATCAAACTACATAATAGTCATCAGCCGCTCATCCCGAATCAATTCTATTTTTATTAATCAGCTGATAAGTAAGTAAATATGTAATAATATCCAGTGATCTTGTGATGTAACATGTAACGTGGTAAAAATTATGATAACTTATCCATTAAATTTACGATTGAGAAGAGAAATTGACAAGTTTTAGCTTCTGAGTTTTTGAGGGAATGGCAGTGTATTTCTATATGATACTGATAATTTCATTAATTAGGTAAGTACTTTCCTACCTATATTTAGAATTGGACTTAAATTTGTCTCAAGCAAATTTTGGAGCTAGCTGCTCCACGTTTTTTTCTCAAATATTTAATTTTTATCGAAATCCTAACTAATATTATAAATGCGAAAGTAACTGTGTCTGTCTGTGTGTCTGTTACTCTTTCACGCCAAAACTACTGGACGGAATTGAATGAAATTTGGTATACACATGGTCTAGCCCCTGAGAAAGAACATAGGCTACTTTTTATCCCGGAATTCCCACGGGAAAACTTCTTAAGGCAAAAGCGAAGCTCGCGGGATCAGCTAGTTCATTATAAATAATCTAATAATAATAAAATAAGATAATTTACTCACCGACTATCAGAAACTTCCTCTCTCTGTTTCTTTTTCCAGGGAACCAGAAAAGAGAACGCTGCTTTTCTAAACGGCGACTTCAAATTCTTCCAACGCTTCTTGGCATCCAATGTCTTACTGGAACCCACTGACTCTACACTAGTAATAGCACTCAGGATGTCGGGCTCCGACCGCCCTTTCCTCAGCGTGAAAACGTTCGACGTATACTTCACACACTTCTGGAAACCACTCATAGTCCCGAATTCACCTTCACTGTACGTCTTCCGCTTAGATATCGGAGTCGACGTCCTAAAACTGTCCTCACTTCTGATTTCTATGGCACTGTCCTTGAACTCGGTCATGGAGTCCTCACAGATGCTGTGCAGCTGCTTCCTTGGCAGCGGCACAGGCCTCACCTGGCTAGCGGTTTTGGAGTTCAGTATACTGTTTTCCTGGTACATGGTGCTCTTCTTGCTATGGTTCACGTCAACAAAAGCCGTTATATCCTCACAACTCTTCGTCCTGTACTTGTATCTCGGCGGGGGCTTGATCTCTGGGTAATAGCTCACCTCAGAGTCCATATTCGCGAGATTGTCTTCACTTTTAGACCCCTTGAGGGATCCTTTCTTCTGTCGCGCGGGTCTGATTGGCGCGGGTTGGTAGGACTGGACTTGTTTACGTGTTTGGCTTGTTTGTATCGACGCGTGTCGCTCGTCCGTCCTGCTATTAGGTCTGGAGTACTTTGCGATAATTCTGTTGATTTCTGCGCTGTTCTTGCGTCTGTTTGTGTGTCGCGTGAAGTTGGCCCGCGGGTGATAAGCGGCGGGGCCGGGGGCGCCGCTGACCCGGGCCGACCTCTCGCGCCACTCCGACACTTTATGCTCCACCAGCCGCTGAAGCTCCAGGGCTCGCATCATTGGACCTATCTCAGGCATCTTTGGACTAAACTTTGGTCTTAGTCTGACGTAGAAATCTCTAGAATGGTTTAGCTACTGACGATTTTAATCTGTCCTTCCGATAGTGCGCATTCTGATTTTATCTCGCGAGATCAATCCTTATCGTCTCGGCGAGGGGCATGTAGGGAAGCATTCTTTGTATGCTGAAAAAAAAAAAATGTTAGTCAGTTAATGACTAGTAAAGTGTTTCGTAAGAGTAATTAAAATAGCATGCGTGTAGAGTATTATCTCACTGCGAGGTAGATTCAACAGCTAAAGGACAGAGAGGTCGACGTCCGTAGAAGTCAATTTGATTAATTGGTGACATGTTTAATTAACTCTGATACGAAGGTGTTTTCTGCATAACGGGGCCTCAAAATATATTCAAACTACAAAGATTTAATACATAATTATCTAACAGACAATACAGAAGTAAAATAACCAGAACTAATTGGCTTTCTCTGTGAATACACCGCTACCTAACTAGGCACGAAGTGTAAGATCTAGGTTTATGGAGTTGTCACACAAAATTAATCTCCCTTACATAACATAAAACGTATGTACGTACATACTTATGTAGAAATCTATTCTATTTGGTTCCGTCATAGGACATAGGATGAACAATGTACCTAAGTATAGGTATAGTATATACTTGTAGGTATAGCCCTCTGTGCACAATTTCTATTGCATTGGATGACTCATGCTTTCATTACGTGCAGTAGGTTTTTATTTTTAATTTGCTGAGTTTTTCTCTTTTCCGGCCAGGCAGGCAGGTAGTTATCTATGTAAAGGAGGGGCCCTCTCGTCACGGTACTTGCTCGCAGGATGTTGTAGCCGCGATTTCTAGCGAAAATACAAAAATACAAGCCGGCTGTCGATGTCGGCGTCCTTCCGAACGCCACACCGGCAGTCGGCCATTACGGATAATCGATGGAAGTGCGATCGAAAATAGTATCGACGTTTGATCTTGAAGTTCAAACCCGACTGTGGCTTGCATAATATACCTTCAGCTGTGCTGTGTTTTGCTAGCTCCTGAAATGGTTTTTCATTATGCTATATGTATTTGTCGGATTGCCGGTGATTTTATTTTAGACTTCATTCCACTTGTAATAAGATACGTTTTTGGCTTTAGGCTTAAAATAATTAAAATTAACAATTATCCAAACAATTACGCTAATTACCTAACTATTAAAGTATAACACTGATTTAGAAATATAGCGTGATATCGATAGGTATGTTAGTTAAAGTTGCAAACTAATGCATAAGTACATATCAAGTTTTTATGAAACTTTTCATACATTCATATTAGGGTAAAAGCCCTAGGTAGGTAGATCTACTTAATCACTCTTAGAGTAAGTAGTTACCACATAAATTTTAGGATTGTGCAGTGTCCTGCGTCCTAGGTAGGTACCTGCCTGCACTACCTAAGTACTGAAACTTATGCATTTTCAACTATGTACGTACCCATTATAGATATCTTCTTGCTTTAGGTAGGGCTACGGTTATGTAGAGTCTACGAACATGTAACATTTCACTTCTGCGCTTCCTAAAAAACTGTCCACTTTTCTGTAAATCGTCTTGCTCGTTACACAACTAGTTATGTGTATCTAAATACGTATATTTTTTTTCAGTTTGTATCACAAATATAACCCGATAGACACTACTAACAACAGCATGTGGTTCTAACTAACGCGCCTGTCGGTATCTTCTCCTTGGAGATAACATGATGATATCTGCAACTGCGATTGCGAAATGCTAGTTGATAAATCAAAAATAACTGAAAATTTCATTTCAGGAATATGTTTTGGCGCGTTAGATGTTTTGTTAACGAGTACAGGGCACATTAGTATGACTAGGTATACTTACGTATACAATACAACTCTTTAGCTACCTAATAGGTAGGTTAGGTACTGAAGATACGTGTAAAACTTATGGATGCAATAAATGATTGACTACTGTGATATTTTCCGGAAATGTGAGTATGTTTAGAATCTCTTTATCTGCAGTTGAAAGTTTTATTCAATTAAAGCATTTAGCTAAGGTTCGCTGGACAAAGAGGTCGCTCTAACATCTGCTTTGTACTAAATTTAACCCGCCAGTGGTGACGTGAATTTGACTTACATCGTTGGTGACGCCGGTCTCACGCACCGGGATTTTCAAACTTATTTTTTTACTTAATTAACTACACATGCTACTTAAAATTAGTATAATTTTAAAGATAAGTATTTGTTTGACAATAAAACAAAGCATTATCATAAATCACGGCTCGTTTATTAGTCCTTTTACCATGGTACTTAGAACACTTAATATTTACATAATTTTTCACCTATCATCTTAAAAATTAAAAAAATACAACAATGATGTAATTTTTTATAACTAAGTCCACCTTTTATAGTTTTATAACACTACGAACTTAATAAGAAAAAACAAAAAATTATATACTTCTACCAAAAAAATAATAACAATAATACACTAAAAGTCATTGTTTCTCCAAAGCCAAACAGTTTCTGCAAGACGGCACTTACATGGTCGTAAAACATATATTTCTTACATTTTGTGACAAATATATTAAATTTTTCTGTTATTTTCGCTATCCACATTCATAACATTGACAATTTTTTGAAGGTCTAGCTATCTCCGTCGTCATTTTCAAGGACATGCTGAAACTAGCTGATATTACTGTAAAAACTTATTGAAGTCTATTAAGTACTTATATTTGTATAAATACCTACAATTATCTATTAAAAATAGTTCAATCATTAAATTTACAATCACAAAACAAAAATACAGTCAAGAAAAATAAAAAAAATGTATGAAAAATTTAAAAAACATCTTTAAATTTGACTTACATAGTCGGTGACCCCGGTCTCACGCACCGGGTTGGCGCCAAAACTTCGAAACCTGCGCACGAGTCATCGTCGCGGGGTGGACTGACGATGGGGGATGGGAAATGAGGCAGCTACCCGAAATCACAACAAAAATCGATGGCTAGTGAGAAAGTTATTCGGCTTTTTCGAACCACCCGGTCTCACAGACATATACGTCACCACTGGCGGGTTAAAATGAGATGCGTTAAGTGAATGTTGGTTCTATTGTTGTAAGAAAAACGCAACATACCTATATAACCTATACCTACCTTACCTAAGTACCTATATAGGTGTGAATTTTCAACACTTTTATCAGCGGTAGGGTAAACATATTCAGCAGTTCAAATGACCAAATTAAGTATTTCTTTGTCATCCTGAACACGCAACGACAGAAAGTCTCCTGAACAAAAAAAAGTTGGTAGGGTTAGGGCCTTAAATACCTACATATAAAAAAGAGTTAACGAATAAGTATAATATAATTAAACTAAACTTACCGAACAGTTATAAATTGATATCCTCGACAACAATCACTTTCAACCACCAATGCACATATCATCACAGAAACGGCTTCCAGAAAGTCCTTACGCTCCCGGCAACTCCCGCGCACAACCCGGAGACTGTATAAAGCTACGTACACACTTGCGCTGGCACTTGTTTTTGACGTCAATGACACGTGTGAACGCGGCACGTGCTGACTCTACTATGAGCCAGATCGTTCCAGCCCGGCGATCCTGCACTTGACTCATACAACTCCATACATTAGAGTTTTAGAGGCTGGTTGGCTCTGCCCATCCTGCCGCTACAATAGCCTAGCAGCAACCGACTATTGCATCATAGGCAGAACAATTAAGCGCATTTTTATGACATATCTTGCTTATGAATGGGAAGCAGGTGTCGGAAAATACCTGAACAGTAAACACAGGTGATTAATTGCACAGATGCTTGTCTTATGATCGGAAAATTGCAAATGGTTTAATGGTGATCTGATT
Source organism: Plutella xylostella (assembly GCF_932276165.1). NCBI lineage: Eukaryota > Metazoa > Arthropoda > Insecta > Lepidoptera > Plutellidae > Plutella > Plutella xylostella. The sequence goes on from NC_064003.1 coordinate 5,723,560, forward strand.
AGCAATTATATGTGTTAATCTAAGGTAAATAAACATTGCAAATGGCATCTGCAGTATCAATAGGTAGATGTAAATGTGGGACGAACCGGACACAACCTATGCACATAATGAAACGGATACAATACGAGTACATGACGTCTTTCAGCATTTCAGTATGTTTTCAGCACAGAGTTTCACTGTCCACCATCAATCCTTACAATGGACCGTTTTATGTGGGACACCGCTAATGGCACTTTGTTGCAAATCCTACACTACTCTACTTTCAGCTTGTTTCAGGTACCTAGGTAGGTACATAGGTAAGCATAAAACAATATGTGTTCTAAAAAAATAAGGCTGGTGTAGCTAGAAAGGGTTTTCTGGGTGATTGAGATATTGTTTTCCGTAATATTTAATTTATGATAAATACCGTGAATGATTCCTCGAGTGAAATGATGAGGTAGCTTTCAGATCAGGTAGCCTAGCACGGGGCGCAAGACGCGCTCAGGACTGTCCAGTTTGATATTATATGTATAAATAGGTTCACTTGATACGATATTACTCGAGGTAGAATACGACAACGCTGACTTTGCAACAGAAAGTTTTTTAGGGCAATTTTTGATTTCGGACTACCATATCTTGCAATCCCGTTGCAAATTTAGCGTTTTCGCACTTTACGAGTATGTACATAATAATATGATAGGTAGGTATAATGTCTGGTACATTGGCAGACTCCGGGAAGTTCACTGATAAAATAAATTACTTATACTTATATGTAAGTAAGTACTTCTGTTTATTAAAGTTACACATCACATAATAATTCCAATTTCATAAGTCATACATGTTCAGGGAAGTAGAAGACTGGATAACTATGTACACCTAGGTAGACATGTGAAATTAAACGCTAATAGTCGGTCATGAACTTTTAAACACTAAAGCCCTTCCTACCTGTAGTAGGTACCTTACCAAACTCCCAACCTAATTACGGTCCTTATCGATGCATGTTTGTTCTACTTTTTCCAGGCGTGAACAGAATAGGTGATTGGTGATTAGGAACCATTGTCGGGTCATTGTGCGCTGCAAGCGTGACACCCGCATCCGCTAAGGTCATTGTCGTGACGTGGCGATCGCATTCGTAACAGCAATGATGATTATTCTGAGCTTCGACGCGGTAGTAAAGAGTATAAGTACCTACTTCATGCAAGTCCCGAAGGGATCGCTAATATTAAAGGCTGGTTAACGATTACCGCCATTAAAGATGTATTAAAACTTCATATATTATAAGTATCTTCTATATGCTTTTCTATATTTTAAGTTCACATTACATATTTCCCAAAATTCGCGGCACTATTGTCTCAATGAGCATAAAACGATTATCGATGTAGACAAATACCCCTCATTAAAAATATAACACCATAAGTAATTATACTGGGTAAACTCCTGAAAAACGGCAACGGTAACACAATAGAAGCGCTTTTACAGAATAAGTCGCCAAATGCAGTGGACAGTGTTATTGTTTATATTGGGGGCGCAGCCTTCATTCGTCTTTCCTCTTGGCCCTCCCTATGATTAATTTACAAGGCTTTAGTGTCATCGGGTGTATGTAGGTAGATGTACTTAATTTAAACCCTCTCTCTCATCTCACAAAATCTGAAGGCAAAGATATTGGTGGTGGCAAAGAGTGGTCTTACCAACGATAAGACGAAGATGATGACGTATAGGTATAGGTAGTGAGATGTGGTCATTGAATGGACATTCAATACTTTTAGGAACCATAAGCATAGGTTCCATATTTAGACTTTTTTGTCCCAGTTTCATAGTGCCTATGAATTTTAGGTCACGCGACACTTTCAAGGCAATGACCTGTATAGGAGTTTAATCTTGGCCGGATAATAATAACATCTAGGATAGGTAAACATTGGTGACAAGGTTGAGGGAAATATTTTGGGAATATCGTATGAGTAGGTAGATTTTTTTAGATACGTAGGTACTTACCCATGTGAGTTTGTTATAAAACCGATGCATTGTAGCAATCCCTCGTAGCACGTATCTAACAATACAGGTTGAAGTTTTAACAGTGAACTTCTCGAATCCAGGTCAATCAAAGAAGAAATAAGTAGTCAGTATAAGCTGCGCACCGTATTCCCGTTTTATAAAGAGTACAATGCACATATCCAGAATCAACCAGGAAATCACCCAGTTTCTAAAAGTTTAGTCCTCTCTCCTTATGATTGGATAATCGCTTTACAGCAAGATGTTGGATCCGGCTGTTTCAATTAACACAATTGGAATAAATTGCTTCTCATTCGGGATTGTGAGCAATGCACATGGACAATAAGGGATTATGTTTACTTGGAAAGGAAAACAAAAAAATATTAAAAAATCGTAATATCCAGTGAGCAATAAATTTATGGTAATGTATCGGTGGTGGTACGGCAGCAGGACATCTGAAATCTGGAAGTCTCTAGCAAAATAGTCAAACAAGTGCCTACAAATACAAATGGTAAAAAAAAACGTCGAGGTGGATTCGATATAACTGATGCAGAGAAGATGCTGCCAGATGCTAATTTATCAGATTCAAAAAAAAAAAAAAAAAAAACACGCACTCACGCCTTGTACTAATGTACTCCCTTGCGGGGTAGGCAGAGGTGCATTGCTGCACCCACTTTTCGCCAGAGTGTTATGTTAGTCCCAATGTAATAGGGGGCGGGCCTATTGCCATTTTACGGGCACATCCAAGACCTGAGAACAAATATTTTGTGTTTAAACAAATATCTGCCCCAGCCGGGAATCGAACCCGGGACCATCGGCTCAGTAGTCAGGGTCACTAACCACTACGCCATTCGGTCGTCTACGCCATTCGGTCGTCTATCGTCGTTATCAGATTCAGAGCTACAAAATATCTAATAAATTTTTCCTGCTAAGTTTTCCTGAGCGTTAACACTTCCCAGAAGTTTAATTGAGTCAATTAAAACGTCTAGCTTTGTTCCTAAACCATTTAGAAGCCGGTTGTAAATAATTGAAACTTTCAACAACCTTCAGAATAATATTGCTCAATTATTCACCGAAATGAACCGCACGATTTCTAGTAGCAAAAGTACATATCTACCTACTTAACGTATCTACACATAACGACATATTTTATTTGATTTGACGACCAAATAAAAGTGAAATCCGTACCAAATACATCCGTAGCCCCAACCAAGATACAATCAACTCACGCGCACTAACTTCCTCCGACAACTAAAGGCTAAATACATTATTTTAGCACTTTCCCTGCCAATGGCGACGCAGCACCCCTGTTGAATATAAAGAGCGCACCCAATTTTCTAATTGCCTCGAAGAAAACATTGTGTCTCATTGGTTATGCGGTGCGGGTAGCAGACAGTTATCAACCTACAACCTGTGTGTTGATTTAGCGTCTGAGTTTGGTATGTATAGCATGCGCAGATAAAGAAAGAATGCAAACATGGCGGCTGTTAGAGTGGGAATAGGAAAGATTTTACAGACCTACGAATGGGGAGAATAGGTGTTCGTCCGCCATTTTCATATTGTTTCTTCCTGTGGCAGTTGATCGAAAACTCACTGATAAAATGCGACCTTTCCTTTTATGGACGTTTCCGCCATCACAGTAATGCAATTTTCGTTGTCCTTTCACGTTTCCTAACGCTATAATAATAATGGCAATACGAGCTGTTTCAGTACCTTCCGATGGTATAACTTTACGAAATTTAAAAAAGAAGGCGCACTTTAAGATGAATGTGCACGCAATGAGTTGAGTTATTCATGAGGTCGGCATGTGATCTGTAACCCGATACAGGGAAAGTTAAAGTTTTACAGAATAGTTACGTTTGCCAAACAAGGAAATATTGCTACGTAGGTAACGTAGGCATCGAGAGTAAAAATAACTATTTAAATTTAAGCCATGCACGGTTCAACGGTACAACCAACGTAATACAATTTCACTTTTCCTAAAACAAGATGAACTATGAATATTTACGTGTATATATGCTACATACTTACATAAAACAAAATGTCATTTATTATGTATCTTCATTTATTGACTAACAAAATTCCCTATACATAAAAATAAATACTATATCTACTAATTAAATAAATAATTTAAGTTTCAGACTTTCATGAAATGGCACTGATTAGCTGGCCAAACTAAAGCTGTTACGATTCCGCATCCTCTGCCCCGTCGAATCTGAAAATAAGAAATCTTTTGTTTTACTTTTTCTGCTGACAAAATAAATTTAAAACGGCGTCTGGGAATGCGGAGCAACGACTGCAGATTTGAGGCTAATTTCAGATCTAGGTACTAAATTAGTGTTTTATTGAAACCAAACCAACGTCAATGGATTGATGTTGATAGACACCTTATACAGAAACACCTATCTTTATGCACTCTTTATGTTAAGATATGAATCAAATCATGCATATTAATAGGTATGACATACTCATCACGACCCATTACGTCCCCACTGCTGGGGCACGGGTCTCCTTCCAATGAAGGAAGGGTTTAGGCCTAGTCCACCACGCTGGCCAAGTGCGGGTTGGTGGACCCCAACACAAGCAAGCTTGTGCTGAGAGAGTTGTCGGGTAAGTGGGCAACCCGACTGTCAGATGTTTTCAAACCGCCCGAAGGCCTCTGACTAGGCTTAACGACTGCTACCGAAGCAGCAACCGGGACCCACGGCTTAACGTGCCGTCCGAAGCACGGAAGCGTCCAGAAAAGCACCACTTGAAATTGGTCACCCATCCAATGGCTGACCGTGTCAGTTGTTGCTTAACCTCAGCGATCAGTTACGATCACTGATGCCCGCTCGACTACGGACGCTTCATATGAATGACATACTGATGCTGAGTAATTAAACTCATCACGTGTTTAAACTGAAAACAATTCAGCTTATCAGGAACACTTGGTAACTATATTAGTAGATATCTATCGATCTATAGAAATGTACTTAAATTAATGACTATGTTATGGAAATAAGAAAATCTGAAATGCATTACATAAGTATGCGTATGAAATAAAACCTTATGCATACCTGAAATAAGGTTGAAATTCGTAAATGTCGTCGATGACTCTTTGCACCCTGCACGTGAGTCCACAATCTGGCTGGTTCTGTCCATACACTGAGATGGCTCTCTGTAGCAGTTGATGCGCTGATTGGAGTTTGATCTCTGTAGTGTAAAAAATAAGGTAGGTATTTAGGTGATGCAGTGTATAGTCTGTACATTGTTTCTTAGGCCAAGATAAATAGACGAAACTAAGACGTAGTCTTAGCTTAAGCACATGCTAAGAACACGAATTCACTAAAATAGACACTACTTGAGCACAGACTATGCCAGTAAGTTCGCACTCTGACTTAGCCAAGTTCGAGTTCACATTTGTCATGACTTGGCCCTTGCTTAGCATACATACAATTTTGTCTATTGTCACATCTGCCACACTCTCAGGAAATTATTATTCTAAGCTCTCAGGCTATCCACAGACCACATTTATACCAAATTTGCTAAAAAACTAACGGAATGAAACCATGACCACAGATAAATAAATATATATTTGACGCAGATTTGACATAACAGGTTCTAAGACAGTGACTTAGCCGAGCAAACGCTAAGTAGTGTCTATTTTAGAGACTCATTGCAACTCGACTTAGTTCAGGTGAAGTCGTACTTGGCTAAGCATTAGTTTGAGCAAGTGCTAAGCAACGACTATTTATCTGGGCCTTAGATACTAAATTGACAGATTCTGAACGGTTCATCAACAGTCGATGGTTCCGCCAATAGAACGTTACTTCACTTATCGCGGGACAATTGACTGTTGATGAACCGTTCAGAATCTGTCAATTTAGTATGTAACATTAAAAAAACAGACTTCAGAAAACTAAAGGAACTAGCTAGACATAAATTGTGAAAGACTTTGCGGTTTCCAAACCACTGTAACAATTCAGATTAAAGTGCAGACTTTAGTATACGCCCTAATACACAGCAATTAGCTTTATAAAGGTCGCGGTTTGACCCTGACCATAGACAATTCAATATGAAAAGAAAAGTATGTAGGTAAGTACTTATGATTTCTAATGTGGATGGTGAAAGAAAAGAGGCATATGAAAAATGTTCAGACTAGCTGCATGAAATGAATTAAATCAAATTAGGTAAGTACTTATTATACTTATACAGGTTGTTTCAAAAGAGACTGAAGGGATTGGCTTCAAGTGATCAATCTAAACTTGTTTGAAAATTCGCGGAAAATGGGGAATACTCGTAGTCACGAACGTCAAATGACGAACTTTATGCCACCCCTTTTCGGCTTAGCACTTTAGTAACATTCTGTATACATAATATGGCGTTCCCTGCGATACAGAGACTGACGGGCAATTTCTTCCACCACTAGTCCAGATCTAATGTTCATGAAGAAATAATAAGAATAAGTAATATTTAAAATTAAAATCTTACCCCTATTTTCGCCGAATTTCCTCTCATAACCCTCTTCGTCGTGGCTCGGTTTCTCGCCTCCTTTCTTGAATTCAATAATCTTCGGGATCACCAGCAACATGCAAACTACCGCCAGCATAGTCACCAGCTTCTTGAATATCAACAGCTTCAGCAACAGCTTGGCAATCGTCAGTAAATCCAGCTTTAACTTGAGCTTGTCGAGGAAACCCAAGCCAGTGCTGTACGGAACCCCGTGAGAGACCGGGGGTCCGTAGACCGGAGCCGGCGGGTACGGCTTGTGGACCGGGGGACCATAGCTGTGAGCTGGTGGTCCGTAGCTATGAGCTGGGGGTCCATAACTCTTGGCAGGTGGCCCGTAAGTCGGGGCTGGCGGACCGTAAGAGTTAGCTGGTGCCGTGTAAGTGGGCGTTTCGAATTTGACAGGGTTGTAACTAGGAGGGAGGTAGGAGTTGGCTGAAGGGGCTGAGTATCCCGAAGCACTGTAGCTATCTGAAGATGGGTACGAGGGAGAATAGTCGTAACTCGGCTGGTAGGTGTCTTCTCTATTCGTTATCTTCTTATCAACTGGCGTCTTCTTCTCTGCATCATTCGGGGTCACAATAATAACACCAGCCTTCGCTTTTTCAGCATCGATCCTAGATTTCGAGTACGCGTCTAAATACGTATCCGTTTTGTGAACAGTTTTAGTTCCGTTTCCGGCGGGGCCCACTATGGCGGTTGCGCACGCGCACACCGTCAGTACAACAACACAACTTATCAAAGCCATCGCACAAGTCCCTGTGTCCGCTCAAGCACTTGCCTCCATGGATGGCCGATGTCGAATGACAAACCGCGGTGTCTCCCAAACAGTTTTCACTTTTGACTTACAGTGAAGAAGCCTAAATATGATAATGGAGTACAATTAAATTCTCTTGGTGACCCGCGCGTTCCGTATCGCTCATGGTAAGTAGGGGAGGTGCATGCAGAATGTTAATCGGGTATCGACTTCTAAATTCTGCTTTAATGATGAACCCTGATCGACTAAGTCCGTTTTGGCTTGGAGTAGTCACTTAGCGATGTCTAATAGGGATTTTGATTGGTGGGCGAAAGTTTTATGACATTATTTAGGTATCATTGTTTATGTGGTAGGTTATGGTTTAAAAGAACGCTTATTACCTAAGCAATTTGGCAAGTAGCAAACAATGCGGAATTTCGGTAATTCACAGTTATGTAAAAGTAAATGTCGATATTTGAGCGGATGCCAATTGGTATTAACATATTGAATAAAATATATTACAGCGGCGGTGAAGATTGTGTTAGTAAACAATGAGTCCTCGATTTCTACTGATCGTGAATGCAAAACGTCTCATTTTCACTCAGAGACGACTGAGAATAAATACCTGGCATAGGTAGCCTACTAGCATGTTGTATCCTGCGAATAATGTAAGGACACACCTACTTACATTATTTTTAAAACACCCACTGAATGAACTGTATACTTACTTCAAATTATTTAAAGTGGTCCGAATGATATGGTATCGATTGTTTAGTGACGTGATCTAAGCCTTGTTTTATACAAATCAGTTTAGCCATTCAAACATTATGCACTTACTATTTTGTCTGGAGTTAAAAAAACTATTGTATGGCAGTTAAATTTGGAAGGAGTTTAGTATGGAAGTCAATAGGTACGGATTATCTATTTGTCCCTGCTACATACATACACTGATGGCTGTAATGCAGGGGTAGGCCAGGGCATAGAGTAAGTTACTTTATTAAACGGCGAGGGTAAAAAACATAATTATATAGGGTCGTATATATTTTCGCTTAGTATTACAGCCGGCTCAATGGAATGCTCAACGGCAAGCTTGCTATCAGTCGATAGTTTAGGCTTTTTATCTGCCAGTACCTAATTGTTATAACGACACGTTCATAAACCTACTCATTCAGAGCCCAAATTGTTATTAAAATGTTAGGGAGATCTAGATAGACAGATAGATCTCTGTAATAGATTTAGACCAAAACAATACTAACTCAAAAATTTTCACTAAAACATACTCATAAACAAATTCATTTCACTTTATTACAAAATTTACCTTAAACCTAAAAATCTCATTACAAAACTTATTCAAAAGCGTTACCTATAGTCAGAAATCGTTCTTCAAAGAACTTGTGTCGTTTCCGTTTTTTCTCATCAGTTCCATTAGCAGTGAAAAAGGAGCTGATTGCTTTAGTGCCTCTCTTCTTTGGTAAATCATCGTCTATTTCTTCAAAGGTGCAGGCGGCGGCTTTCTCTTGAAGCATCAGTTCTGCAGTAGACCAGCTGAAGCGAACCAGTAAGGGGTACCCAAATACGTGGTCTATTTGTTCCCGAATGAACTTCTTTGTTTGCGGATCTGTGAATGGGGTTTGCTGGTTAAATAGTGCTTAGGGTGATAATAATTTTCTCGCGTTTATTTTTATTTTGCTTGTAGGTAAATTGCTAATGGTTATTGTATATTTTCATTATAAAGTACCTTCAAGACTCAGATAGGTCTAATATTTAAACATAAGCATAAATTCAAAAAATTAGACCAAATAAACATCTGCTTTTTCATGGCTGATGGGATATACCTATGCCTAGAAAATAATCAACTGGCTAACATGTGCCACCTATTGAAAAAACAACTTTTCTTCTTCTTTTCATAAAAAAAACGTTCTGTTTAAAAGGTAGTAGGTATGACAAACAGTTACCTAGCAGTTTTGGGAGAAACACTTTTAAACAGAGTTTATGTTTGTTAGAGCTAGTAAGCTTTATGATGCTAGCTTGTTATGATTTACCTCCCGGGTATCCACTGCCAAACTCCGATTGGTCCATTTCAATGCCTTCTTGGAACTTCCACACTTTGAGCGCGTGATCTCGGGTCACCTTCGCCACTATACTGGCCGCAGACACTATTGGGTAGATTGAATCAGCCTTCTTAGCTACCTGAAAACAAGGAAATTTGAAAAATTATAGAATAAAATAGCATAGTGATCACAATCTGTTACCTGAAACAGTATGGAATGTGGATGTGCGAATTTTCTTATAATGTTTCTTACAAAATAATAATAATTCCGAAATAGCAATAATTGAAGGCAATATTTTAGAATAAGTTTTACATATAAAATTTTTGAAATTGGTTTGAATTGCTGGCGTGATGACGAAGGTGTGGCACAGGACCGGTTTGGGTCGAAATCTACACTTGAGCCGTATGTCCCTGATTAGGAATCCCAGGACCTGGTGATGATGATGAAATTTTTGAAAATGTTTTTAAAGATAAGATAAAAGATAAAATACTCTTTATTGCACACAAACAGAAACAGTTTCATAAACATGACATGAATAAATAGTACAATCGGCGGCCTTATTACTAAAAGTAATCTCTTCCAGACAACCACATTGAAAGGAAATCGATAGTATAAAGAAAGTTTTTATAAATTATTATTTTACGCTGTCTAGGCTAAGGCTACTTCCAACAACCCAACAGGGTATGCTCTGAACTTACAGTTATTTTATAGTCAGGGAATATTTCCGAGAGCTTTGCCTGGTACTTCTCGGGCGGGCCGACCGTGTCCACATACACCTCCTTGATGTTGGCCCCCGATGCAGCCACCTTCTTGATCAGGTCTATAGCAGAGTTCATTGATACCTGGAATAATAAACAGATAACAATGTGTGATATAATCTATTTATTTATGATAACTGATGAAATGAATGGCTACTTTTTATCACGGAATTCCCACAGGAAAACTTTTTAAGGTGAAGCAAAGCCTGCATTAACAGTATCCAATATTTTTAAAATTGTAAACAGAAAATTTTACGTGTATTCAGATATTTTTATTTCAATTGAGAGCATTTCGGAAGTTTGTCAAGAGTCAAGAATAGTCAAGATGGTGGTATGGGGCTGGCCATGGACTGTCTATGTTAAAATGTCATCATAGACTATACTTACTTCATTCAGGGAATGTTTGGCTCTTTTGTACATTGAATTGGAAATGTAATTGGGAGAGATAACTTCGGCCGCCCACCCCACATTGCTGATGGCAGATTCTTCTGATAGCATTTTAGTGAATATTTCATCTCTTTTCTCTTCCGTCAGTGCCTTGGAGTCAGCACAGCCAAGGGTTTTTAATACTTCTGTCTGTGAGAGGGGACAGTATGCCACTCCATAGACCATAGGACCTGAAAAATATAAATTATTTGTTACAGCAAAAGATGGGATTTGAAAAACTGCTTTTAATACATAACCTTTATTATACAAATTATTGATTGTACCTATTATCTGTTCAAATTTAGAAGTTAAAATATGTATGAAAAATGAGTAACAGGAACTATGTACAGTATTGGGGTACACCATTACTGTATTATTTTAGGTAGTTTAGTGTAGTACTGTATTATTATCGGTAGTTTAGTGTAGTACTCTATTATTATAGGTAGTTTAGTGTAGTAGTGTATTATTGTAGTTTTAATGGTCATTTGAAGTTAATAGGGTTGCAGCATTATAATTACAAAAAGTAACCTCAATATCAACACAAGGGTATGTTAAAGATTGAGAGCTTGGTCGGACCCTCGTAAAGCCCTACTTATGACAAGTCCGGACGAGAGCTCTACTTCATTCTACAGATGAAAGAACAGAATTGTATCAAACCACAGTGGAGGAAGAAGCCGGACCTCCTCCAGGCGGGAACTACACTAGCTAGAGTTAAACTCGGTTTTGGGTCTTCTTAACAGGACTCTTAACACTAAGAATACATAATTTACTATATATAAGTACCTAATACGGGCCCACGTCCTGCTTCATCAACTCCGAGCATGCATGGTTCGGTTTTACAAACACTCGGCACTTCGGATGCATTTACAAAGTTTCTGCTGTTATCGTGAGATAAAATATAATCTTTCAATGCTTGTAGCGAGTTCATTATGTTAATTTAGTTTACACTTTGCGTAAAATAACTAAAATTATCAAAAATAAAAAAACGTTTGACGATGTTTATCAAAATATTTGCGCCAAAAACGAAAACAAATGAGATGTCATATCAATGTCAAATGTAATGTCAATGTCAATGCAGCATTCTGTGGTTGCTAAAGCTCGGAACATACTACCGCGTCGTGACGACCAAACACCAGCAAAAGTTGTGTGCCAGGTTCAAGGAACATACAATAAGTAGGTACTTCTATGCACCTGCAGCCGCATACAGCTCGGGTTATGCAGTTGGTAGCCACCACCACCATGCCCACGCCACGTTCACCACCCATCACAACAACAAGCACACCACACCACACACTACCCTGCGCTTGCCCGGAAAAGAAACTCTTTACTAAGTACAACCCAGTGTACAGTGAAACTATAAAGTCCTGAAATTAAATGAGGGCGCAGCCATCTTTCATGTAGCAACCCTATATAGCGAAACAAAACTGACTTTGATACTTGAAATTTTGCCTGTGACTACCTACCCTATTTCTGTATTTAAAAACAACTTACCATCCACAAAAAAAGCTCATTATTAAAGCTAGAAGGTGTTAATATGAAGGCTAATAGTGAAACCAATAAATATTTATTCAGATAACGTTATTACAACTGTATAAAATATCCGGATTTGTTGACGAAGGGCACACATAGTAAAATCATCAATTTCTATTTTTAGACGGCTTGTTCTATTTCTTCCAGGAGTTAGAAATAAAAAACACGCACACGCACTCACGCCTTGTACTAATATACTCCCTTGCGGGGTAGACAGAGGTGCATTGCTGCACCCACTTTTCCGCCAGAGTGTTATGTTAGTCCCAATGTAATAGGGGGCGGGCCTATTGCCATTTTTCGGGCACATCCAAGACCCGAGAACAAATATCTGTGTTTAAACAAATATCTGCCCCAGCCGGGAATCGAAGCCGGGACCATCGGGTCAGTAGTCAGGTCACTAACCACTACGCCATTCGGTCGTCAAAGTTAGAAATATTCCATTATAGAGCCCTCTTTTGCAATATGCCAGACGGTACTGTCCGATACTTACTCCTATAAAATAAAATAAAAATACTTATTTGAAACTATCCTTAAGTTAAGAAAAACAGAGTTACAGAATGAGAATTTAGTAAGTAAACAAAAAATATAACTTCAAGTATCAAAATCTTATGGTTTGACTCAACTTAAACCAGCTCAAACCTACAACCAGCGGTATGTAAACAATGTTCGACTTGGGCTCTAAACCTAGGTTTATCGATAAATTAAGCGTTGGTACCGATAAAAAATTAATTATTACAATTTGTACACTGTTACATACCCGTCATAGACGCTGTACTGTGTCCAGCTTCATGTTCCGCTAAACATTGTATATAAACTCGATAAACAACTTCCCTAGCTTGACTACGAATATTTTTCTTCTTCTTCCTAATTTCAAACAAGCGTAAATAGTTGTTTTTATCTAGATTATCCTAATAATTAATAAGTAAATTGAAAAAACAGCCAACCGCCAACTGCCATAAACAATTGTTATGACTTTTATTTTTCTTTTCCAATGGTGCCAGGCTCCTGAAAATTTTAGTTCCTCAAACATTAATTTCATGAATTAATAGTTTCACTGTAGTAGATATCTCTAGCGAGAGGAGAGGACCATGAGAAATGCGAGTACCTACCTACCTACTTTATGGCTCGATGAGCGAACACGTTTATAAAATCTGTTATTCTGAGCATCAGGGTCTCATTATTTTAATCTGTGGTCTGAAGAAAAAAGTTTTTTTGTTAAACGAAATTTTACTCTGTGTTTTTGTGCAGTGCATAATATTTTTAGATGTAGAAAAGTGTCGTCTTTTCGTTTAAATTAAAATCTAATTTTTATCTAAGCACACAGAAGGTAAAGTATTACTTTTTGTTAATAAATATTCATTAGAATATACTACAAGTTGGTAATTAATGTAACTCGTTTGTAGGTTAGAGTAGTGCAAGTAATATGCAGAACAACCCCCAGGAGCTTTCATGGCAGGCTATTCAGGCTATTGTCGGGGTTAAACTTCCTTCGAATGTGCTGCGATTTGACGACATCGGATTTCACTTAGTCAAAAACTCTTATTCGAGTGCAGAGGAATCCGATTCTGACGTCGAAATAATAGAAAATGACTGGGAGTCCGACAATAACGTATCCTCGAAGCCCGAGCACTCGGACAATGAAAAGAACACATCGCCGGAACGAGCGCAGAGCGAGTCCCCAGTTCTACATCTCGTAGAGCCAGACAACAACAACTCAGGGAAGGACTCATTAGACTATAGAGAAAACTTAGATAAAAATGATACCAAAGATATATCAGACCAAATTCAAAATGAAGATGCTGATAGTTCCAATGGGAATGTGATGTCTATTGAGAACTACCTGGAAGTGACCCTGTCTACCGACTCTGAGGCTAGTCATACTTGTAGCCAGTGCAACCAAATATTCCCAAGTGAGCAGACCCTTCTGGTTCACCACTGTAGTGCCAAGCCAGCTGAGGAAAAAAAGTACCCATGCCACGTGTGTGCCGAGAAGTTCCCCAGCTACTGGGAGCTCCGGAAGCACATAAACAGTCACTTCCCAGGTATGTCAGACTCAAAGTCCAGTTTCTGCCACCTCTGTCAGAAGGACTATACAAAAACAGGGTTCATGAATCACCTCCGCAAACACACTGGGGAGAGGCCGTTTGTCTGCGAGCTCTGCCACAAGGCATTCTCCCAGTCCAGCTCCCTGTCCATACACATGAAGTTTCATTTAAATGTCCGCAAACATTGCTGCACCGTGTGTGAGAAGAAATTTGTGACAAAAAGTGAGCTCTCTCGTCATATGACAGTGCACACCAAGCAGAAGTCCTACTACTGCGGAGTCTGTGAAAAGGCCTTCACCCGCTCAGACAATATGAAAAAACATGAGAAAACTCATGGTTGAAACCCACATGCAGATTTGTGTTAAGGCATCAATCAAGCCTGACTGTTTTACATCTTATAAATATTGCTTACACTTATTTTTTGATGCTTAACACAATAGTTTAATTTCGGATTCTCTAATTGCCAAAAATTTAGTCATAGTCTTTTAATTTCCTTTGTTTATGACATTTTTGATTGCATTGTTTGATACCAAAATTATTAAATCTAGTTATTAATTTAGTCATTATCTTTTGTGTGTTCATGTGCGAGTTCAATCAGTCATGGTGTTTTGCTGTAGTTGCTTTGAGTTAGTTTAAGGGTTTTATGTATAATTTGATGCATGCTTGGGAAATACTTTAAATAGGAAAATGCCTTTACAGGTGCTTTATGATAAGGTTTCACATATCTCATCCAATGTTGCCTTTTTAGATATGATAGTGATATATTTAACACATGTGAATATAGGTCACATTGTTTTTGTCCAAAGACAGATAAATAAAACTGGTTTTTATACAACATACTGTAGCTATTTACAATGTAAATGTAATGTCACAAAAATCTAAGCTTTTGGAAGCTTTGATTATCATATATATTTTTGTATAATATTTAATATACTACCACCTAGTATGCCAAAATTATTAACTTATTAGAGTTTTATATACTTGTACCAAAGCAATAATAAGTAAAAGTGTCTAAATATCATAGTGCCAAATACTTTCCTATTTGTATTTTCAAATGAATTATTTAATCATATTTACAACATGGTGTTATTATGAAAGTCTCAATTCTCTTGTCACTAAAGAAATCATTAATGATGTTTACACATTGTAATTTATGAAGTAATAATTAGTTTTTAGTCCTAATTGAACAAATAAGAATTGTTGTTAGTTAATACTTAAATATAATCAATCAATCAGTGATAATGACAATAATATCATCACAAAATACTCCTACATAAACAATGTAGGACACTATTTTTATTTAAAAAAAATGTAACTAAAATTCAGCTATGCTGTTTAATAACTCCTTGCCTAATAGATAAGTAATGTAAGTAAGTTTTCATTTTCTATACCTAGTGGTATGCCTACTCTCCCAAAGATATTTTCATATTTAATATTGGCTATGAAACCAAAGCAATGTATTTTCTATTATGTGCCACTTTTAAACGATTTTCATTTAGTCAATACCTAAGATTTTTAAAGCTCTAGTTTTTAGTTTTAGTCTAATTGTAATATTTTAATATATTTATTCATGTATTTAATAAAATCTGCATGACTTGTTTTAAGTTGTAAAAGAGACAAAAAGAAAATGTTAAACACAATATACAAGACTGACAATAATAATCACAAAAGATATTAAGAATTGCACAAATCGACCTATTTATTAAAAGCCAAATTTTCGTAGAATTATCAAAAGTGCACCTTGTTAAAACTCATGACAATTAGAAAATAAGAGCCGTTTTTTAACAACTTTAAGCTGTTTTGTGAAAGATGTAACGTGTCAATTTTATATTAAAGAGTTGTTTGTTTAAAGGAAATCTTTCATTTTATATCTAAAAGGTTCGTTTTGCCTTTGTTCTAGGTAGCGCTAGAGATGTCTGCCCGGTTACGTAATCTTAATCCGTATGAGTTACACAAGTACCTTGTTAACGTTTATACTCTGAACGCAAAAGGCACTACCAGCCATTTGCAAAGAGACACTTCCAGGGACCGAACAGACCTCGACGTAATCAGAGAGAACCACAAATTCCTATGGGAAGAGGATGAAGTGGCAGACACCTGGGAAAAGCAGTTAGCGAAAAAATATCACGATAAGTTATTCAAAGAATACTGTATTTGCGATTTGAGCAGATACAAGGAAAACAAAGTAAGTTATCCTGAAGTTATCATAACAAACATTTGATAAGTAACTATATTTTCTTTTAAACAAAAGGTTAATGTAGGTTTAACTTCACATAGTTATTTTGATTATCATCCTACTTATGCGAGTTTATATAAAGGCGATAGTCGCACATCGAAGTCTTCAGTCTAACGGTTAATAACCTATTTACATTACAAATGCAGCCGTCCAAAGGCAACGCGGTCGGTAATTTATGTGTTTAATGTTCCCATGGAGCGTTACTATGAATCTTTCCCCTCGAAAGTTTCGAATTAAAGGCTGACCTAGGGAGCGCGATCCCCTTTGAACCGTAAGTTTTTTGTGAGCCGAGGCTGCGTAGTCCCTTTGTGTGCGATACTGGGGAGTGCAACAATGGCCGTAATGCCTTTCTGTAGGCTAAATATAGCGTGGCGGTTGCACACCCACATCGACAGTCGCGCACATCTGCCAGCCAGTGATCACTGCAGAGACGTCCCCTCGCCTCTCGATGCCTACTCACACGTGCTATATTATACAGAACCCTCCAGGCACGCAAATAGCGGCTGGTATGGCGCCCGGATGCTTTGAATTGCATGAGGCATGAGTCTGGCAGCTGTTGTTGTGCCACACCCGTTTGTAAGGCAGCTATTTATAAAAGCCTACCTATATCGCGCGTTCGTTTGATTTCCTGCCTCCATTTTGATGCTATAAAGAGGTCAAGTGTCGTCATGCAACGGTTAGAGCTCGGTAGGTAGTGGGATGTATAAGTTCCTATATGTAAGTAAGTAGGCACCCAGTAGATAAGGTAGTTATATACTTATACAACAACCTAATAGTCTGCAGACATATTTTATCAATCAAGCCTTCAAGCATCGATAAACGATGTGGGTACGGGACACGGGTACAATAGATTCTGATAATGAAATTCAAAAAGATGCAAACAAAAGGCTTTGAATTTGAACGCTTACTTAATTAACAGAACTGAATGTTTTTGTTTTTCGCATTAGCAATCTAATCACTAATGCAACAGGCAGACAAAGTACAAAGTCGAGAGAACTCTAGGCATGCATGGCACCAAATTAATCCTTCGGGTTATTTTTAGTTAAAAATCTTGGCACCGATACAGATAGAGCCGTTAAATTAAGGTTGCCGTTCGGTCACTTTGTACCTGTCTACCTACTTATGTACATATTTATCTATTAGGTTGGTTGGCAGTGATGGCTGCCGGCCAGTTTGTAGAAGTTTCATCACTACAATATAAAAGCACGGAATGTTCAGTCCAGTTCAGACCCAAATGATCACAGTTCCTGTTTATACAGGCCTAACTATTAGAGTACAGTAGTAGTAGTACCTACCAGTGGCGGCTGCACCTTAAGTGCGCCCGTGCAACGCACTACCATTTAAAAACCTTCTAAATATGTACCTTCCTTCTTCCTATACCATACTAGACTAGGTAGGTACTAGGTACGTCTAAAGAAAGCTTCACAAAAATACCAATATAACAACCGTAATACCTACCCTAAACAGAAATTACATAAATCATTCGAACGTTACGAGTTAAATTAAATCGAGCTGGCCTATTTTGATTTCTACTGCGAAAGAATTAGATCTTATTTTTGCTTGAACAAAAACGGCCTCGTGCGCTCGGATTGTCGCACGGGGCGAGCTCCTACAAGTAGTATGAAACAGGATGGAAATCGCCCGGCGCGTGAGACGGAAGATGCTCAGTACAAACTGTATGCAGTTCTAGGATAAATTCGTGCGCCGCACGCGACCGGAAATTGCCGAAATCATACGAATGACGCCACGGGAGGCGCGGGCGGCGGCCTTGACCGGTGGCGTGACCTACGACTACGAACGATGCACTTGTCCTGTCATTGTCGCAGTTTCACCTTTCGCGCGCGATACGTAATTAATTTGTTACTCTAATTACTTATACTTATAAACTAAGAAAGTAGTAAATATTTCGTGAGTGTGTATGTGTGTGTGTGAGTGAAAATGAGTGCAAAATACAATAATATATGGACTTCATAAAAAGCAATAGGACATTTCAAAATAGACTGGACATTAAATCTGCTGGGCCGCCTCGGCCTTTTCTCATCTTAAAACAGGAGTGCAAAACAAAAAATAAAACTTATACCTGAATTTTCAAAAGTGAAATGTACAATAAAAAGAAATGGTTATGTGGATGTGAGAGACTAAATGTTTGTAGTAATTTGTTTTCGTTTCGGCGGAGAAGCAATTTCGCGTCAAAAAAGGAACGCAGAATGGATTTAAAATATAGATAAGGTAAAATATACTTATAATTTTTTTACTTCTAATTGTAATAGGTAATCTATTTTTCTTCCAAAATTTACTGAACTCATAAAGTGCACCACCGGGTATCTGAGGCACCAGCCGCCACTGGTACCTACGTAATATGATGTAGGTTCTAATTATTCCAACCTCGTCTAGGCGCTACTACAGCTAGGTACCTACATATAGGTAAGTATATCTGAATGGTTGTATCTTCGCATTTAATATTGCGCAGTTATATGGCAACTGAAACGTATCATGTACGAGATAAGAAAGGCACACATTCAATCGTTCCGCTTGATGCGTCGTGGTCCGAGTCTCTCTCTTGGAGGTTGGCCGTTTTTTTAACAACTTTTTTCCGCACAGGTGGCGCTGCGGTGGCGTGTGGAAAAAGAGGTCGTACTTGGTAAAGGCCAATTTCTCTGCGGCAACAAGCCATGCATGAACAACGACGGTCTTAAATCATGGGAAGTCAACTTCGCATACTTGGAAGATAATGAAAAGAAGAACGCTCTTGTTAAAATACGTAAGATAAAGTTTTGTTTTATCAAAATTCAGTAGGCAGCATAGGAATAGGTCTATTTCGGCAAGTCTACGGGGTCAAAGGCAGCTGTTAGGCTGTTTTTAACAGCATGCGGATTTCATTACGCACGCGGTATGGCATTTTCCCGTGTCTCAATGAATACTTTCTAGTATGAATGCGTGCTGGTCAAACAGCCTTATGTACTATATGTAAGTACAGAAGTAGGTATAGTTACTTCACTTCCGATTTATAGCCGATACAGACAGATACAGTTAGTCTATGCTCCTATAGGTAGGTACTTTATATCAGAGGCTCACGCAAGTGCCTATGTACCTACAATCTTCAGATAGGTACAGCCTGGGCAATAAAATAGTTAACCTTTTATTGATAAGATAACGGAGGTATTTTTTATCACTTTATCCTTAAATATTGCTTATCAATCAGAGTACCTTCCTATTTGATAAAAAAAGCTTATCTCAAAACAGGTTTGTGTCCAGAATGTTCCGAGAAACTTAACTACAAATCAAAGAAACGAGAAATCAAGCGGATTAAGAAAAATAGGAAGAATAAGAAAAGAAGCAAGGATAAATCTAGCCATGACAGCGAGATGCCAGACGAAACTGAAGATATTGAAGTGGAACCCTCCACATCAGAAGTAGAACATACCGCTAATGAAGTTGAAGGGAACAATGAGAGTAATGAACAGTCAGATTCGCTCTGGAAAAAAGGTAATATTGCATGACTATACTTATTGGAGCATTTTGCAACTTCATTATAAGTCCCAAGTCCCAATCCAACCAAGCCACGTGCTTTTAACAGAACTATGTTTCACCTGATAGGTCACGAAGCGTAAGCAAGCGTCGCAGTTTTTGAATGAATGTACTCATTTAAAAACTGCGATGCTAACATACGCTTCTCGCTTCGTACATTAAAAATATTATACAGAATGTTACAAAAATTGTAATCTTAACTATAATCTACAGTAAATAAGTGACCCATATTCAGTGAGTACCTTTCCAATTATTATTTGATAAGTGTACTACCCAAAATTGTTTTGGAAATTAACAAAAATGGTTTGCTATATTTCTAATTTCTATTCTTACAGGCGTTCAAGAAATAGAAGAGAAGTCTCGAGAAGAAGAATTTGAAGAATACTTGGAGGACTTGCTGCTTTAATGTATATTCAATTAATATTTACAAATAAAAGAGACATATTTAGAGTAATCATTTATTGAATCAGTTTATTGCGTTATATGTCTAGATTTTCCGTGGTTACGTAAAAAAGTGGAATTACCTCTAATGGTATAAAAAGTAACATTCAGTATTATACACAACAATATGCACAATGCTTATAATCTACATGCATTTAACTTCTAAACATACCTACTTTAAACTCAACGTTAACACAAATATAATTAATCTCAATAATATCCTATAGCTTAACGAATTAAATTATAATAAAATCTTAACAAAATAATAAATGGTGTAACAGAAAATAAAATTGACAAGTTCACATCACATATGGAAATGCCTAAAGCTATTTATAATCACACACACACATCTGATGTTCATTTCATAATACGCCACTTGTGATTTTAAGAAATGAATAACATTATAAATAGTGTAAATAAGTTTTCATTCGATTCAGACATATAATACAATAAAATTACATGTTATAATATCTATTTGACCAAATTCATTGTTACATTAATTGCTCTTCAGGTCCTCGAAATGTTAATAATAAACAAAACAATATTATATGAAAGAGAAGTAATTGATCAAGACATTCTAAATTATTAGATTATTTAAAACAGTAAGCCAGATGCTATGTTGAAAATAGAGACATTTTATTATATCTATTACCGTTATGGCACATAACTAGTTTTTTTTTATTAGTAGCTTGCAAACCTTTTAATTTTATACTAGCGTAACTAGCTCTAGCATTATTGAAATGAACGTTCATATTAAATATAAGCCCAGTAAACTTTCAAACCAATTGCACGGAATTGATCATAAGACAAGTGTAGAGATCGGAAACATTTCAATTACGAACATTTATGCGGTAGATTATTGTGTTACGAAGTTTTCAATGGTATTGCCGCCGTATACGAAATTTATTGAGCTTATTCAGCAAAAGGTACGTACGTATACCTGCCAAAACGTTTAAAACAACAAACAATATTCTTTACTAACATTTGATTGTATACCTACTCAACAACAATTCATTAGGTATTCATTATTGACTTACTATTCAAACAACATTGTAAAGTCCCAACAACCAACAGCCATCTACCGGCTAGCAGTCGTACTATCACAAACGCGAATGAGCGAATCTTTACATCCAACATTACCTCTACAACTAGTAGTGTGAGTTTGAATATTTTACGCAGACGATTTAGATTAAAAACATACGAACTAGATAAGGCAGACGAAAACCTTTGCGTATAAACCTTACATACAAACCAGCGCCTCTAGCGGTGACTATGATGAAACAAATGACAGAAGAAATCGCCTCCAACTCCGTTCGCGTAAAATACCAAAACTCACACTCCATTCACAGATGCCACATACACAATCTCGTCGCAGGTACGTTGTTTACTTGACGAGTGTGTTCTTGACTTGTTCCTCCTCGTCGGAGCAGTCTTCGTCGTGCGTGTGGGTGAGCTGTCTCGGGGTCTCTGGACGGGTGTGCGGCACTGATGCCGTCGCCTGGTGGATTTAGTTGTATTAGAGGCGAGGAATGGCATAGATTCTTAAGGCGTGTAGATAAAGAAACAATATTAAAATGGTGGATAGACTCATGTTATCTAACCCAGTCGTATGATATTCTCTAGCGCTGTCTCCAGTTGACTACCACTCATGGCACATTCGCAATTTTAAAATTGTTTCTTTATTTGTACGCTTTATAGATGTTACTATTACTATGCTAAGTGTGACAAACATTACATTATGCATTCTCATTAAGGTACTCGCAAACATAAATAATTCGTCACTACGCGCCAGGACATGAACTTCTCAAATTAGAGGGCGAAACCTTATCTTTTACTCCATCGTCAACTAATGCATGCATTTACCTTAATAGCTGGTTCCACGACGAGATGGCTGGCGGCCTTCTCCTCCACATCTTCGGTGATGGACACCACGCTCAGCCCGCGCTGCGCGCTCGGGTGACGGGACCTGAGGAAATAGAGGTTGGTCATTTGTGGAAGAATATAATTATGTATAATGTTTTTAAACAAATAACTTAAGGTTTTTACAGCACTAAATCGACAACAATGAGGTGTCTCCAATAACGGTCATTTTTCTACTATCATTATACCATGGTATATATCTAAGTATATGTAGAGGTATAGAAAGCTGCCTTAGCGCGACCGTTAGCTGTGCTTGTTAATTATTTTATATCGAAATTAACGGGTGGTAATACAGGCGCCACCTAGCGGACAGCAGATACGATACTATACCTATAGATCGATCGCTTACTTAACGGCGCATTTAGGGCTACGCACGATGTTGCGTGGCGTAACCAACTTTTGCTAAGCGTTGTGTTGTCAAACATTGTCCTTATTTCCATGTATTTATCACTATTTCAGTTACCTGTCGATGGTGGGCGCGTCCACCCCCACAGTGGCGCCACCTAGGGACTTATAGATACGATACTGTACCTATAGATCCATCGCTTGCCTCACGGCGCATTTATGGCGTCCCGGATCAATACAAACGCACGCTTAGCGTTCTTTTATTTCCAAGCTTCCATATAATAAGTATTATAGTAACCTGTCGATGGTGGGCGTGTCCACGGTGAACCTCTGCTCGTGCGCCACAGTAGACTCGTGCGGCATCAGCATGGCGGGCGCGCGGAACATGTAGCAGAACGGGTAGTACATCAGGTTCAGGAACGAAGCGGCGTAGAGGTCCGCGTACCTTACCACCTGGGGGTTATAGTTAGAGGGCGTTTAGTTTTGTGTTGAGTATGGACGTAAGATGTATCGCTGATTGAACAGAGATTTTACATCCTGTAAAAGTGTAGAGGAGCAAAGTTTGGGACAATCTTAGACAGGTAGTGGCTAGATGAGAGTCCAAGGAGAGTTGAGGGTCCAGCAGTGGACTATTAAGATGATGAGAGCGGTTATTATAAATTACACAGGCCACAGTAATAAGGTGAAATAAGTACCAGCACTATTCTATATAGACATGGCTAATCTTACGATGTTTTTGTTTCAATCACAGAGAGGCTACGTTACCGCTATCACAAAACACTACAGTAGGTCACTCTCGGCTCCGAAAATCGTTCCTTTAATTCTCATTACGATCAAATATCTGGCCTACATAACATACCTAAAAGTAATGATATTTTGTCACACAAATCGCTATTTACCTGTGAAGAGAAGAAAGTCTGTCTAGACCCGGATCTGAACAGAGACCCTAACATGCCGTAAGCTAGGTCCATCTTGTGCGTGACGTCACGGATGGCCCCGCGCAGCGCAGATATGTCCGGCTTCTCTTTAGTACTGGAGTCTAGGTCCCTGGGAAGAGGAGAGGAATTTGTTAGACTTTGGGGTTTGCATGAGATTGAAAATTGGGTTACTTGTTTGATAGGGTTTAGGTTAGGGTAATAGACAGGGTTTGATTTGGCTTAAAATTGGATGACAGGGGATTATGAGGAACGTCCTCAAGACACCGATTCTCTTCGACTTGATGAATGACATGGTGTGTTTTGGCCATTATTACCGAAATTATTGTTTTTTTTTCGATTATGGGAGCATTTGGCAGTGGCATGCTTGCCCCAATATACAAACGAGAGGCATAGCGCGCACCTTTGGTATCGCGCAATTTTAAAACACTCCATCCTTTTAGGTCCCCTTAAAAATGCGCACTGGTCGCAAGTCGCAACATAATTACTTCTCTAATTTTATAGAGCGTGGGACACTCACTTGTACATATCCCCCAGCTGTATATCCAAGGCTTGCAGCTGCGCGAACAGCTGGCACTTGTCGGTCCACACGTGCAGCTCCTGGACTAGTTCTGGAACGATCAGGAAAGTTCTCCAGCCGCCGATCTTCTTCGACTTGAGGATGTCCCCGAATATGTGGTCCCCGATGTAGAGGACGTCTTTGCCTTTCGCGCAGATCAGTTCGGTGAATACGTCACACGAACCTGGGAAGATAGAAGAAAGGTTGGTATGTTAAATTATTGTTGCATTAACTGATTGGCACTAAAGGCCCAATTTGGGGTCGCATGCCGATTTCAGATGTCACCACAATATTGTTTCAGTATTTTTGGAGGGTATAGCGTAGCGTAGGATGCATTCCCTGGTGACAAACAAAATTTCACTCGTTTCGTGTATATTACGATCACATAGATAGATAGATAGAATACGCTTTATTTGCATACCAACAAAGAATCATATGAATAACAAATTAATTAGGGTACAAAAGGCGGTCTTATCACTAAAAGTGATCTCTGCCAGACAACCTTTGGATGGAAGGAATAAGACACACGATTGGCTGTAGTGTACATGTTAAAAGGAAATGTAGATATTATCTCTGTGTATCATATTTTCTCGAAATGTTTTGAGTGAATTAGTTTGATTGTTATAAAATTTTGTGTCATAAACAGCCGTACATGGCATGTTATGGCTGGATGAGGACGACAAAGGAAAAATAATCAAATGTGGCGCTTCTTTTGAGAGGGCTGTATTCAGGAGTGGACTATTATTGGGATATTATGATATGAACATAAATCATGATGTAAATTCTAAAAATATACAATCATTTTGTTATAATCTTGGTACAATCAAATCAGTCAATGTCAGAATCCAGCGATAAAAATTTGTGACATTATCAAAACGTGAAATTATTGACAATATCAAGATAAAAAGTGATTTAAGAAAGGAAGTATACCTACGATGAGTTTGATCAATAGATAAGATATTTTTTGTGTCTGATTAAATCGACGGTGTCTTTTCTCTTCTAGTTATATGCCAATCCATTAGATATTTGTAGGTAACTTTAATTACTTAATGCAATTATTAAAGGAGTTAATTTTTCATAAACGAAGTTGATTTGTTTAATTAGGACAAATGATAAATAATAACATAATTAAGAAAAACAGTTAAAGGTTCCATTCATAACAAATTCGGTAATTAGATATACATTAGCAATTCCGAAATATAGTATTAGTAGTATTCATTAGTGAAAGATAACTAAATGAATAACGTTGGTAAGTCAAACAAACCATTTAAAAATAGTAACTTTCCAGCGAGGAAACTTAGGGTCAACAGTGTGGTATGATGTGATTATTTATAATTAGATTTACAAAAAGCTAGTCAACAACCCTTACCTCACCACATCTTTTAAAACATTAAGTAAACGGCGTCATTAAGCTAGTCCCTTTCCGTTTAGGAGTAATTTAGCGCTATGTCACTGAAACTTTTTCATTGCTCACGAGGGTAAAAGACTCACCTCCCGAGTACACCTTCCCCTCGTGCAGCGGCCCCACGTAATGCCCCATCTTGAGCGCGCCCGTGTAGGTGTCCACCTGCCGCAGCGTGGTGCCCTCGCCGAAGAACAGCGGCTTCTTGGCGTCGACTACTATGAAGTCGAAGTACGTCTTCCAGTTCCGGTGTGGCTCTGAGGGCTGGAAGAGAGGTCAAATATGGCTTAAATTGGTGATACTGAAGGGAGATGCATTAAATCCAAATCTGTAGAATGCAAATGCATTCTACCGTCGATCCATTTAACAGATTACATTTAATTTTACTTTTAATAAAAATAAAAGGTTTCACCCGAAAATATATGCTGGATTACGCATAAGGATGCAAAAAAATTACATTGACTTAGGAGCGTAGTGTATCTTCTATAATGTCCAGTTATATATGGCGCTGACACTTGACCACTAAACCTAATCTACTCTTGCCTTGATCATCATCGACCACAAGAGCATAATTATAATTTGTACCAAACAAAAAATTAATAAACTAACCTGCGCCCCATGCGGGAAATCAAACAGATAATCCATAACGCTGTTTGTAAACATGTAATCGCTGTTCGTCAACAGAAACAATTTGGCGCCGCTCTCTCGGATCCTGGACAGGAACATTGGTAAACGTTCGTCCTTCTTCAAGTAGAGGTCCAGGTTCTCTATGGTCTTCTTCTTGAGGTCTCCGTGGATGTGGACGTAGTCAACTGCTGAACGCACGTCTTGGAATATGGAACGGAACGACATGGCTAAGTCACCGCATCGCACGCCGGTTTTCTCCCTGGAAATGTGTATTTAGGTGGAGTTAGATTGGTTTTATTAGCAGGGTTGTCAGAGTATTTTCCCGCGAGATTCAAAGGGGTTACCCGTGGGAATTCCGGGGTAAAAATGCCTAAATATTTATCCAGGGTGTCAGCTGCATAAACACACACCCAAGTCAATAAGAGGTAAGAGGACCTACGTTTTGGTATACTCGTATTTCCAAAACTGATATTTTCGGATTTTACCTCAAGTGCGATAATGCCTTTGACAAAAGTTGATCAATGAAATATATAAGTAGTTGTTATTATTGTTACAGAACACACAACGAAATTAAACATACATTTTGAACGAAAAATAATATATTGACCAAACAATAACAGTGAATTATTTGATAAGGTTAAATGACGCAACGATTGTAATATTCCCGTCAACTTCACAACTGATAAGAACTTTTGTGCCCAATGTCTTGAAAGCACATAAATAACACTATTTTATCAATAATTGCTTATGATTTTTTTGAGGATTCTTCACTTTCTATGGTTGTTTTGACAAACTTGGAGGCAGACGATGTTATAAATTGCGAAGGTACTACAAGACCAACCTAAGAGCTGGCCTAGGCTTTGTCACCGTGGTGAAAGGATTAGCCAGTCAGATAAGCTGCCATTCACTGACTGGCCAGAGTGCGAAAAACTCATACTAAAGGCACTGAGTAAACTTTTTTTCCTATCTTAAGAACTGCTTACCTTGTGTATTGTGGCGAGTTGGTGAAGAAGTCTATCAGGCACGCTATCAGGTACGTCTCGGGCAGGTTGAACAGAGTATTCAGCACGTACACTCTAGACTCGTCTAACGTTAGGAATTTGTTTGGATACAATTCGTATACTTGTGAGCTGAAATAAGATAGAAAATGTTTATTTATTCATCTTTAATTTAATCATTTTAAAAGTTCTGCTTAAGTTATTACACATTTTATTTTCAGGTATACTTTAGGTCAGCTTTAGTTTCCGTAAATAATGGTTAGTACTTATTTAGGGACAAAATTGAAACATTTAAACAAATAAAATAATACTCACTGCTTCAAAAATTCGAATCCATGAACACAGACTAGAATATTACCATAGGCGTCTACTTTTAATAGGTTTCCGTAGAGAGTGTCGAACCAGAGACCTCTGAAAGAAAACAAAAAAAAAATCAGCTTAAACACAAATGCTCCAGGGTTACATGATACCGGTTACGTTAGCAAGGTCGTAAAAACATACATCGAAGTGTAGGTACGTGAAAGGTCTATGCCAGTGCTAGACTTGTAATGTATACGCTTATGTAGGTAAATAACATAGCGGCGGCAGCGCTTATGTATATGTATGTATGACGCACGTGAATATTTAAAATGATGCACTTATTGTAAGGTTTTTTGATTCATACAATAGAAGACTATTAACGTTGTTTATTAGCTTAGACAAATCTTGCTAATGTATGAGATATAATCGTTACGGATCACAGACTCAAATAATTAAAATAACACCTCTTTTTTGAGTTTTAAGGTTCAATGGCATTCGACTGACGCCATTTTATAAGTAAGTCCAAACAAGTCGATTAAATCTAATGCACATTGGGTTTACAACTCATTTTCCATGTTATAACCCTATTTCATTAAAATTGAAAAAATAATATACAGGTTTTCTTATTTAATCCATACTTATCTAATGAAGACGAGCTTTTTATTTCTAAAAACGAAAATTTTAAAGTGTGAAATATCCAAAAATCTGTTATAATTATCTGTTTACTAGCGCGCATTCAGTTTACGATTTGTTCATTCACATACATTATCAACTTCATTCACGTTGTATAACGTAACAATAAACATAAACTTAATATTATTTATATTTTTACCTGACTGGAAATGAAGGGTCATATTCGAATTCCAATATTTCCTTTGGATAACCTTTGTGTACTAATCTTTCTTTGGTTAAATTGAAGCCGAGGTTTTCATACTGTGGCGATTTGTACTCTGTAACAAAACAAATCCATGTTTAAGTGCAAACCAACCACGAACAGGCAAGAGGAGCGTGGGACGCCCTCCGGCCCGGTTGGACCAAGGACAGATTGACTGGATGAGGAGGGCTTAGGACAGAGTGGTGTGGCGCTCCTTGTGAATAGGCCATGTCTATCAGTGAACGAATACGGGTTGATAATGATTAACAAAACAAACACATTAGCACTATTAACAAGATGTGTTATGTTAATGTATTTATAATGTCATCATTATCATCATCAGCGCATCATGCTGGCCGCATGCTGTCGTCGTGAATCATTTATATCACAAATTTTCACTGTAACAATTTTTACTGTTGAGTTTCCCCTATGACCGCTGCTTCAAGTTTTTTTATATGCTTTAGTTAGACTATTTTTGTCTATAAAATATCAACATACCTGCGAGAGTGTAGTCCATATCAAACCCGTAAAACTTGACATTTTCTAAATGTAGAGATCTGTTCACGAAGATTCTGTAACAATAGAAATAAATATTAGCATCCAATATAAAATAGAAATAAAAGTAAGTATAAGAAAATTCCACTAATTTAAAAATAACTTCTAGTATGTTCCGATTTAGCTCGTCACATAAAGCATCCTGTTTATAAATACATAGATTAGGTAAACATTCTTAGGAAATACGAAAACGCTATCGCAACTCCCACGAATTCTGCTAATCGCTTTTTATAGATGCTTTATATTCGTACTGAATAACTAGTAAACAAGATATTTTGATAAACAAATACGCACGTATTGCCTGTAAAGCTTCACGAATGTACTCTAGACTTCATTAATATTACATGAACTTTCTCCCAAATACCTACATATTTTGTACACAACCATAAAATAGGCCATATTCAGTTCGCTGGGCACGTCAACACGTAACTACGTATTACGTAGCACGCCATTTTGTCGCCTACTCCCACGTACAGTCGGATTAATTCCATAAATAGCAACAGTAGGTGAGAATTTACGGATATTGCAGGGCTATCAATATGTCGAAACTTTACGGGGAAGGCAGCCATCACTCTATCACCGGGAAATTGGATTCACGGGTGCCGATATCACGCGATACATGAAAATGTATTTCTTGATCACAATAATGGAAGGAAACGATTTTTAAGTAGTTGGCTACTTAAACTGCCTGCCTGCTATCTCAGCATGAGTCCATCTATCTCGATAATCACTCTCGTCTGTACTCTGCCTGGGGGGGTCACTCTTTAAATCTTCGAACGACCGAACGAGAATCGCCACGCAATCTGCACCCTTTATACAATGAGATATAGTCCCTACTACCTACCTAGGTACCAAGTAACGATGCAATTCGGATTCGAATTATATTTCTTATCAGTGGCAAAACTTGTCGCCTTTTCAGTATTTCTGTATCAACCCTGAGTCACATAATGATGTTTTGGGAGTTAAGGGGTCTACCCTGGACCAATAACGATACAGTAAATATCATGGAGCAGGGTGGAGGGTTATGTTGTATGTAGGTACGATTAATACAACGAGATAGAGTCCTGGTTAGCGCAGCAGCGACCCGTAACTTCGTTTTAGTAAACTAGACTTAGCCCCACAGCGATCCTGGACGCTCGGTACGAGATGAAATTATTAAGAAAATGTTCCAGCCCCTTCACCTAGGGACCTCATTACTAACAATAGTGCGGGTACACCGTATTATTTATACGTCTCATTATACATAGAGAACACGGTCCCCATTCCTACAGAAGATAGTCATGGTAGCGTCTCTATATAACAATAATTTTGCTCCAATTACATGATTGCGTACTAGCATTATACGATTGAGCGATTTATACAGTGATAAATAAACTGGATGAGCTAACAGGCGTTACTCACGCGATCCAAGTTTACAACCACAGATAACAGGGCACGTCACTGGCCAAGTCACGATAGCATCAGCACTACGCTTATATGGGGTTTCAGACTTGGTGATACAAACTATCCATATAACCAAACCTATCATTATTTTTCGTTTTTTTTAATATCAGATACATACAATGTCTTTGAACGCAGAAAATTATTATCCTGGTTTCAGCGTTGAATAGGTAAGGAAAGAATCAATATAAAATAATGTGGTAAATCGATTTTGTCGTTTAATTTCCTCTTTTCATAATACTAAATCGCTATCGATTTGCGGTCACTTGTAATGGTAATCTCCAGAATGGGTCAAAAGCATTATACTTGTTAGGTAAATATTGCCACTCAGCTTTCTACAGCTTTCCTGTAACGAGAGTCGAGACATGGTAATAACTCCTACAATGGGGCAGCGAGTCTGCGACTGGACAATTTATGAATTTATGCCACAATCCTTCCTTGTACCGGTGTATTTAAATTCAAATATAGACATGTTTATGACCTCGTGGGTAGACGTATTTATGAAGAAGTGGTATGATTTATTCATGATTTTGATTATGATAGCTTGACGAATACCTATGCTCGCATGATTGATAGCCGGACTAGAAGGTGATATCATCTTTTTTAACTGGCTGTGTGCACTAATTATTAACCGCTATGTTACATAATGCTGCGTGCGGCCATATTATCTCATTTTCCTGCTATCGCTATTGATTTAAATCTGATAACACCTGGCAGATACATTGCGGATTAATAAATGGAAATCGCAATGAATGACAGATTCTGTCAGATTTCATTCGATAGCAAAAACAGCTATGTCCGAAAAAAATCAACAACGCTCATAATTTTATATATCATCACAAAAATTATAAGTGTTGTTGAATTTTTTCGGACATAGCCCATTAAAGCCTTATTTGACCTCGAAAGTTTGCATGTGAAGCTGCGTACACACCGGGCCACCGAACGCCCAACGAACGCCAACGGTTGCAGGGCAGATTGCAGAAACGAAGGCCAACGAAAAACGTTCGTTGGCGTTCATTATGGGCCGGTCTGTACGTGGCTTTAGAGACATGGTGAGGTATTACACATCCAACGAATTTTTTGCTCACAACTCAACTCACAGAACGATTACTTATGTAACGCCTGTTGCTAGGGATGACTAGATCCTGCATATATTTATTTCCGTAACGACAAAGTTAGTAAATAACGTATATAAATATGTAAAAGACTTATACAGAAGTACAAAAAACGCAAGTAGGTATAGTTGACTGAAAATCATGATGACATTGACTTTGAATTCACGAGGTCAAAGACTGCAATTAGCTGTTTGATCTCATGAAATCAGCTCTCAGAAGTGCAACGTGCGTACTGAAACGACACAGCACCTGCATGGCCAAATTTAAACAGACGGCGCCAGTGTCACCAGGCGCATTAATATTCCGTCATGTTGTCAAATACAGAACGAGTGGCGGGATTCCAGCAGTGGTGCCAACTTAGCCGACGTAAATGTGACCTCCAGTCCAGGCGCTCCAGCTGGTATTAATAAACTCAGTGCAACGATCTTGAAATCGTGTATCAAAATCTTTCTGGAGAACTCGGCTTGTAAAATTATTTGATTCGGACGATTTTGATATTATTTTTAAGAAGGAGAAGAGTCGATCATGGGTTAACGCGCCCGCTTATCAATAAATATGTTTTATGTTGAAATAGTGTGGTTTGTTATGTAAATAAGTCGCTTGTTATTATACATAAATCAAACTTAAGTAGGTCTAAACAAAAATTAGTCAAAGTCAAGAGAATCCTCCTACAGGGAGTGGATTACAATGGGCCGGCAATGTGAATAGGGAATAGGTACGAATAAAGGTGATAGGAATATCTAGACGCAAACGAAATGAGTGAGCCGGCTACAGCAACTAACAAAAGCCATAAAATGAAATAATGAAATTGCGCAAAATGTTCTCCAAAAATTCCATCGCATATTAGAACCAAAAAAATCCTACCTAAATAAAGTGCTAATTGATTTCGCTAACGCAAACGATTTATTAAATAATAGGCATCCGTGAGCCGAACTTTGACAAGGACAATGAAGGAGTTAGTTCACTTACTCATTAGGTGCAGCCGTGTATCTGTCCCCTTTGTGGTACGACGAGCCATTGACACAGTTATCATCAAACACATCCGCTGTTCCGTTTGCCATGACGCTTTCTATCCTCATGTCAGTCCGCTCAACACCAAGTCACAAACCAGTCTAAAGCCTAATACCCACTTGGAATAGCTGAGCTACTTGGTCTACCCACGCCTGGTAAGGCAATCGATTCTCGGTAGCGGGTCTCGGTTTAATCACAACACTAATAACACTATACGAGCACACAATATCACTCTGGAGACGGCTGAAAGTGGATACGCAGGAAGCATTTGAGTTGATATCCTTGACAGTAACAATGTTAACAATAGCGTCTCTAGATTCGGTGAGTGACCACCGTTTAGGAATTCAAGAGCATTACCGTCCATTTACGTCCGTATAAGACTTACGAAAGCGTGAAAGAAGCCGACTTTGACTCTAATTTGGGATGTTAACGGTTTCATAAATAGGCAATTGACACTAAAGTTAATTTACTTGGACTACTTTACGTATAAGGTGAAGCATACATTGACGACCATAAGAAAAGTTTCTTTGTGAAAGTCGCTAAACTGTTTCATAACCATAACCCACAACCCACAACACAGGCGGGATTCGTATGCGGTAAATCGAGTATAAACCCGTGCCCTTATAAGCTTTTCGGAAGTGATAAAGTAGGCGACTAGTAGGTAGGTACTCTATCTAGCAATTATTTTACGTAAAGCTTACAGTAGGTGAGTTTCCCATTTTATGAAAGGTTTATATTATAATCTATGGAGGTTAAGTTACACCAAAGTTAATCCATCTTGAATGGTACAATTATCCTGACTATGTTGGCTGACAAAGAACTCGGAGATATCAGGGTAGGCAGAAGTGCATTTCTGCATCCACTTTCCACCGGTATTTATGTTGCACCAACATTGCATTAGCATCCGTCCTATCTGCCTTTTAATTCCTACAGCTAGCTATATTATACTACACTAGCATCATCCGTACCAACCGGTCTATATCTACTCCTACAGCTACATGACATCCCGGTCCGTAGGGGACTTGCCCCCAGGCCTCGACTGCAGGGCGCATGGGGGCACCCTTGCCAGGAAGCCCGCCAATCGATACGACACGCAGACTTTCTCGGCCCGCGAATCATTACCTGCCCTGTGCAGTTTACCGTGATTGTTTGATGCTCATTTGTTTATGATATTGTTAGCCGCGATTCTTTGATGTTTATTTGTTTAAAAGTACTTTTACTTGTTTTGTTCTCGTGTTATTTATACCTAACTGGAATTGTAATTTAATTTGGTAGTGAAAAGTTGGTAGGAATATTTTGTTTGTTATCTTTTGCGGATGTCGTTTGCGGATTAGATGATTAACAAATGAATGAATCTCATTGTGAATCAGTATTTTATTGCTCGCATACCTACATCTACATATCAATGCAAATACCTAAAGTCAGTCAACTCGAACAGCAATTACTTTGAAAACAAAGAAATTGTTGAATTTGCCACACAGCTGAGTCATTCAAATGTACGTATTTACTGAAACGCATGAATAAAACTCATTGTGTCTGAAATAAAAACATAATCCACAACGCATTCACTGTTCTCCCAGTGGCTTGTAGTTGTAAACAACTTGTTTGCATTATTAAAAGGTATTTATTTAGGTACGGCTACATGACAAAAAACGTATGGTATAATAACATGTAAAATAATAAGGCTTTTTTTTCCTTTAAACTTCTACTACTTGAAACGTGATA